>NW_012130120.1:257433-278417 GCF_000143395.1 Atta cephalotes | reverse complement strand
ATATATATATATATATGTTCTATTTATTATATCTTGTAATGCATGTATTTAATTATTTAATTGTTACTGTTAATTATTTAATTGTTTATTTAATTACTATTATTTTATTACTAAGCAAATAACAAAAAAGTTTAAAAAAATAGGAAGAAAAAAATCTTAAATTTTATTTAAGGCCTACCCATAAAAGAAGAAAGTGAAGAAGATCCTAATAATAGAACTATTGAGCCTACAACATTTGTCAACGTTTCTTTGGCGTGTGACGAAGCAGGACCTTCAGGACTTCAACAACAGAAAATTACAGATATGCCAGAGATAGTAATACCACAAACATCAGATGTGGATCCGAAAACTGGGTGAGTTTTCTGTTTTTACTTTATTGTTTAAGGGCCAAAGGTGCCATTTGTTGTGGTAAACATATACAATCATACATAAACATTGCGTTGGTTTTTATTACTCATTATTTTTATATTCATATTTTATACTCATTATTTTTATCAATTTTATTTAAATTTGAATGAATTCGTAATTATCAAATCAGCGACATATATAAATAGAATGAATTTAACGATATTGAACGATAATTATTATGGAAAAGTAGTTTCAGTAACTTAAAATAGAAATTATCAATAATATTGAATATATTTATTCCTTAAAAAAAAAAGAAAAAAAACTAATGTGCGTATGAGAAATATTATGCTCTGTTTTAAACTGTTTTTAATTATGCATCATGCTCTTTCTTTAAAAAATTTGCTAATAAGTTTTAAAAGAATTGTCGAGTCTGTGAGGTAGAAATGAAAACGCAAGATAGATAACAACTACATTTGTAGCTTTAATTCTTATGAATGTAACATCCAGGTAAACACAAGGTAAGTTTGAACACACCCCACAACCATCTTTGGCCCTAGGTGTTTAGCAATTTAAATATAACAATATAAATTTTCTATATATTATAACATTTACATTAATTTTAAACGATTTTATATGTTTATTTAAGAAAACATGTTTTATGCGATGAATTTAGAATACAAATTGCTAAGCACCTTGTTACTTTTACATGTGGTAGCATGTATATAAAGTGCATTTCGATCAAACACGATCTTGATATGACATATTAATTTTATAATAATGTTCTTTATATATTATTGAACTTGATATTACTTTTATACTTTAATCGAAATGGACTTTGTTAGACATTATTTATATATGTGCAAAAAAATGGATAAAGGGATTTCTCTGGATTATTCAAGTAAATTATTAATAACAAAAAAATTAATTTCTCATTTAGCAAAAGTGATGCCTGAGAGAAACCAGCCTGATCTCTTTGTCCACTCATGAATCAAATGTTTACATGTTGTCGATATTAATATTCCCACGCTTACGTGATGGCACTAAATGCCGCACATGACCGATATTCGGCCGATCCAAAAAAATCACAGACGATAGATATTTTTTTAATGCAACGTATATCTACTATTTATGATCTTCGTGCTTTCCGACGCCTGTGCTTTACGATATTGCCAGGACACTATTACTCTATTAGTGTTACGACTAATCTTAAGAGTTACTTCTAATCTACGTAAAAAATACGTGTTTTACGAGATCGTTAATAAATTTTACATATGGTTCATCAACGATAAAATTGTTGCGTAATAGTGTAATTTTAACCGAGAAAACAAATCGGTTAAGAATGGTTAAGAATTTTGATGTTGAAGAAGATGAAGGATTGTATTTCTTCCGATTCGAAGATTTCTGCGAAATGAAAGAAAAAATCGTCCGTTAAGCGACTGCTGAATCAAGAGGATTTTTGTAAACACAAAGGCGAGTATCATCTTTTCTACATTCTGTATTCTATTTTATTTATAGACCTCTTATATGCAAATAAAATAATGCGAATTCGTATCAATAATATTAATATACGAATTTGTATTATCTATGACAATTATATTATTATATTATATTATATTATTTATGATACTATTTTTTGGTATCGAATGAATATTCTCTTATAAATATCCCAACGCGATTATCAGTTATTCTATTATGCACTTTGCTTGAATTGCGCGTATTATTTCGCGTTTTCATTTCAAGTGCAAAAAAATATACCGCGAGGGATAACTCTTTTTAACAAATAATAAACCAGGCTTGCATTATAATCGCGCCGGTTTTGCGTTTGAAATGTGTGAAAATTTTGTTAAATATTGCGCCTTGAATTGGCTGCAATATTTGATATTTGTATCGCAATATTCTGATTCTATATCATTTTATATTATAAATTTTTACAACGCTTCTGTGGACGGAGAAAATTGTATTGTTCAGTTTTGAATACAGTGAGTATCTGATATATGAAGGATTGATACATAGCACTTTTTGTGCTTTTATTGTGTCAAACTTTTATAAATTCAGTTGGTACTCATCACTTGGTACTGAATAATATGTTTGATTTTCTTTTTTGTCTATCGTACTTATTGCTCTTAATTACGTTTTTATCTTATTCGGTATGTTAGTGATATGTTAAAATAACATGTTACGATGTGTTGGACACGAGTATACATGTGAAAAATTGTTTTACGGTGTGCAAATGAGAAGAAGAAGAAGCCATATCGTAATGGAATGCTTATAAAGGTGAGATTTTTCTATACCTGATTTAATTTGCGTTTTAACATGTTCTATTTCAAGTCATTAGTGAGTCTTTTGAGTAAAACTTTGCTTTTCTCAAACTCTTTTTGCCAAATTTTATGGCTTGATCTTTATTTTTCCCTTCTGCTATATCGTTAGGGAATATCTAATTATATATACATTTAATGTATATATATATATATATATATATATATATATTTTTAATTATAATTAATTATTAATGGACACGATATGATGAGACTCTACAAAATCGTTTCATGTCGCGCGCGTAATTAATAAGTCATTTTTATCATGTAATTATTTGTCTAATATTATTTAAATACTATTATCATATAAGCCTTATGAATTCGGAAAGCTTGATGAATATTCATGTAGTGGATGATGAAACTTCCAATGCTGTTTGACTTGACGACAACCGCGATGACTTTCTCGATTCGCACATGCGCTCTTGTAACACATTATTATTATTATTATTATTATTGTTATTGTTATTGCTGCATTTCGAGAGGGATGCCAGCAATGCCCAAGCACCTTGCACCGGCCACCTTGCAGCACTCACATAAGCATAAAATCTATCTTTTTCTATCTTTCTTTTCCTCTCTTTCTCTCATCACCGCCTGTATGCAAGATATATTTGTAATGATCACAAAAAACAGAATCAAAAGACGAAAGTTGTGTGTGCTCACGGGTCGTTCTCCGTTGCAATGTCCTTGGGTTTTATCAATTTCAGGGAAGGAGGCGAGACCTTCGGTGGATTATCAGGGATGCTGCGTCAGATTCTCTCGCCCTCACCCGAGATCGGGGAGGCCGGTATGTCCGTCAATTGTAATCTCCTACAGACCAACTCGATATTTTCGAACCAATCGTCGATGCTTTCGTCGACGTTGCTTCCCCCGCATTTTCAATCCGTGTGCCCGGACCAGTCTTTGCTTGATCAGGTGCAAATCTTTACTGAGTCTTATCCGTGTCCTACGTGCGGGCTGGAGTTCCGAAGTACCCTTAAGCTAAACTACCACATGCGAACAAGTCACGCCGTGCGTCCGGAATTCGAGCATGGTATCGAGAATCAGCCGCGGTACTCGTGTGCAATCTGCTCGCGGACCTTTGTTGCTTTAAATCACCTGAGGATGCACGAAGTTACACATTCTACGCCCATGTCCACATGCGCGTCAACTTCCACCAATCTCGCTACATCGCCCGGTGGCAACATGGAAAAAACATTCGCCTGCGATCTTTGCCAGGCCAGCTTTCGGTATCGCACACTATTGGAACGTCATCGGAGGATGCACCAAGAGATCGGCCAAGAGAAACCTTATTCCTGTCCGAGATGTTTGATGCGCTTCGAAACGCGCAATTTGTATAATCATCACGCGAAAACCCACAGACCATTGCCGGCGAGTAATGAAAATCGGATAGTCGCGGGTACGAATGCGGTATCATCGCCTATCGATTCGGTGATAACCGGCAATCTCGGTGTTGTCAGTGGCGGTGCTGGCGGCGGTGTAAGTGGTGGACCTGTAATCCCCGTCAAGCCCCTACCTTCTTATCCTTGCGACTCATGTTCCAAGCAGTTTGCAACCGCCGAATCATTGACCACACATAAGGCGGTGCACAGGTCACGACCGCTAGTCTGCGACGTATGCGGCAAGGGCTTCACGCATCGCAAATATTACGTGGTGCACCAGCGTATTCACACCGGCGAGAGGCCGTATCTTTGTGCCATGTGCGGCAAATCATTCACGCAAGCGTCGACGCTCACCGTGCATCGCCGTTATCATACGGGAGAACGTCCATATACCTGTACGCTATGCGGAAAAGGATTTGTTACGCGAACGATTATGCTTAATCATATGAAAAAACATTAAGCTAATTTGATCAAATTCAAAATGTAATTGATATTCAAAAGTCTTATTTGTGATCTCAATCCATATTTCAACACTCTAAAAAAAAAATAAATAATATTGAAAATTTAAATCAACTTCGATCGAATTAAAAGAAAATTTAATATAATTTAAATGAAAAAAAAACTGCAAAAATAAGATTAAAAATGAGCGACATTTTTTTAATTACCAATTGAAACAAATTTTAATAGCTAGTGCGTATAATTTTTTTTAAAAACAAATATTTTATTGGAAATAAAATTCTATAAAAGTAAAATATTTTTAATTGGACGTAATCTCATATGAAAATTGTATAGTATATTGATATCTAACAAGTGCCTAAAATTACTCAAATTACTCGCAGTATAGTAAGTCGATATAATATGGTAAACGAATTAAAATGTGTATAAATTAATTTTTTTTATGAGCTGTCTACATGATAATATATAATTCCGTATAATTTCGGATAAAATATATTTAATAATCAAATCACAAAATCACGATAAAAGTACGCGAACAATTATATGCTATAATCATAAATGTTGTCATCACTGTGATATTGTTTGTATATTATACAAAATATTTAGAATAATGAATATTCTTAAACGCGACGCGAAACTTTCTATCTTTTTAAATAAATATTGATATGGCATAATTTAGTTTCTAATAAAAGAAATTAGTACCTGCGCAATAATATAAAGTGCCTAAAAGTTCAATTTTCTAAATTATTTAATTTTTTAATCATGAAGTAAATTAAAATTTCAAAAACAATTTAATAATGAATAATTATTTTTATGCTTCTTGCATTACATTTTTAATTAATGAAATTGTTGACCGATTGTTCTATAGGTCGTCCGGAAAGTTAGTTCGTGCCGATGTTGAAGGAAAATTGAAACGCAGAAAATTTTAATTTAAAAAATGTATACTAAAATTTAAATTTTAGTCGGCACGAACTTTCCGGACAACCCAATATAATACGTAATTAATTTCAATTGAATTCAGGTGCTTTTAATTAATATGGGATGAAAGACAGGGTAAAACGTGTAACATAAATTACGTAAATGTGACATGTAAGTATGAAGACGCTTAAAAATCTAAATATAGTTTCAGAAGTTATGTGTAATTCGAAGGTAGATCCGCAGATAGAATAATAAATGATTGTATTTAATGATTTTTTGCAGTGATTTTCGAACTTTAGCGTTACATAAATGTATTTTTTTTTCTATTAACAGATTAGATTGCATTTTTGCAAACGTACATGCATCTCTGTATATATTGCCGATTAGTAAAAATTGACAATATCTTTTGCGAATCGTGTTGTATTTGTTAAATTAATCTAGCTAATATTAATCTAGCGATGATATATTTGCAGAATTTTTCAAATGATGAGATTGATTTTATTTTGTTTTAAATATATAAAATGTATTCTTGCAAGATACATACCATAATTATTTATTTATATTTGCTCTGTATACATATAGTTATATACATATAATTTATATCAATTTACGTTTAAATATATAAAAATGCATTTTTTAAATTGTAATTAAATTTATGTTTTATTTTACGAGATTTTCGATAACAAAAAATTCTACATCACAAGCTCTTGTTTTTTCAGCAGTCTTAAATTGGAAACGAAGATACATAAAGAAAATTCTAGCAAAATATTCAAAATATAAGTATTTTTCAATAAAATAACGTTAGCAATTAATAGAATAGATTTGTAAAATATATTGAAAACGCCTTGTATGTCCAGTAATCGACAACTATATATTCTATATATACTATATAGGATGAATCATTTAAGACTGGCCACCCGAATAACACTCACAGTTTTGGAGATAGGAAAACAATGTTTCAAACGAGAGAGGAATGGTTTCAAAGTAGAAGTGCTTCTTGTTTTCTTCTAGGTAGAGGTGTCAAAAAGATTTGAAAGTCACCTCCATTTTTTAAAATTCTATAATTTTTTTTATACAATATTCTGAAGAGATTATTCCTCTAATTATTCTGCATATAGTAGTAAGTATTAAGGTAGAGATATCAAAAAAAGCAATAGTAAATAGATATTTTATACTTTATCGACATATCGTGACATAAAATGTTAAATGATTGATAGACTATTAATTTTTTAATAATCGTATCTTAATACTTTTATAAACAAAATGGGATGAATCAATTGATGGAAGGAAAATACATAGTTGCTTAAAAAAAATTTTGTATGCAAAATGGATAATTTTTTAAATAAGCTATGTGTTTTCTTTCCACCAATTGATCTTATTATTCATTTTATTATTCTGTTTATATCATCTTATTATTCATTTTATTATTCTGTTTATAAAAGTATTAAGATATGATTATCAAAAAATTAATAGTTTACGAATTATTTAACATTTTATGTCGTAATATATGTCAATGAAGTACAAAATATCTCGTAAACTATTGTTTTTTTTTTTATAATCTTAATACTTTTATATACATATATTTTTGATAATCATATCTTAATACTTTTATATACAGAATAATTAGAGAAATCATATTACGTAAAAAAAATATATAATTCCAAAAAAAAATTGAGATGACTTTCATATTTTTTTGATGCCTCCATCTAGAAGAAAAATAACACGATCAAAATATGCCCCCCTTGAAATCGTTACACTATCTGAAACATTTTTCTTATTTCCAAAACTATGGATGTTATTCGGATGGTCGGTTTTAAGTGATTCACCCTGTATATATCTGGAACTGAATTCAACCGAGAAACGAAATATGACAGTTGTTAAATTAAAATAAATATATATTTTATTTTATTTCAAAATAAAAGAAGAGTTTTCTCGATACGTTTTTCAAATATGTTTAGTTAAAAATGTTTTATTAAAAATATTTTATTAAAAAATATTTATGCTCAATGTAATTTTTGAAAGAATTTTCTTTATTCTCTGATTTTTAACGTTACAATTTAATATAGTTGTAATGTAAGCAGAAGAAATGTGACTTCTCTATAAATGTTTTAATAAATAATATTTAAGAAACACATACATTTGTGGTACTAAAATAAAATTTATACTGAAACATATATATTGAAGTGAATTAACATTAATTTCAATAAGTTAAGGAACTATGAACTATTAACTATAAGTAATTACTTTATTCTTTTTAAACTTATAAATTTTGTTAAGTGCAAATGAATACAGTTGATAAAAAGTACAAAATATTGATGAAAAGCATCTGCATCATCGTTTCTCTAGTGATCGATTGCTTGAACTTAATATTTCAAACTTTCATTGTTTGACACTGTACTATTCGCTATCAAGCGAATTTTTCAATATCGTTCTGTAACTTAGATTTTAGAAATATGGACAAAAAATATTACCGTCTAAATAATTATAATTAATGGACATAATTTTTTGTAATGTGCAAGTATTACATGAACAGTTTAAAGCTGTTATTTTGCGATATGAACAATATCTTAATTTTCTATCATACATTTATCAAAAAGTTCGTATAATTTTGCATGTTATAAGATTTTTCCTACTGACATTAATTATAATTATCTAGTTGATTCTTTGCTCCTTTATATAGTTAAGAAAAGAAAACGAAACTCTTTTTAACATTTATATACTAATATGTATAATAATTTTTTATTATATAATATTAAATTAATAAATTATAGTATAATAAAACTGTGTGCAGAGAAAAATGTACATCTATACGAGTACGTTATACAGGGTATTCTATTATAGGATATTTTTTCGATCTCGAGATAGTCCAGATTATTGAATTGAACTTTAAAGGGAATTTCGAGCTATATCTCCAGTCTTATCTCGAACCTTGAATCTTCATGAGCATTGCGAGCATTTTAGCAATCTATATATAGTGTTTTAATTGTATGTTTTATGCAGTCAGATATGTACACAAGACACATACGAGGTTTGATTCAAAGCTCGCCTCTAAATTCGGTTTCAAGTTTGGCTTAAAATTTCATTTGAAACCCAGCTTAAAGTTCGACTCAATAATATGGACGCATTTTTAGGTATTAAAAGCTCAATTTAAAAAATATAAATATCGGGTATAAATAATTGAAAAAAATCAAATTTTAATCTTTTGAAACAAACGGGTGTACCAAATAATATTAATCTCTGGAACAAATGAATGTATCAAATAATATTGATTATTTTTATATTAATATTAATTAATACTAATTTTCAATTTGAAAATTATTTATCTGCAAGTATATTTGACATTAAAGATTATGGAGGTCTGACAAATTTTACTTTTTCTATGAGAAGAAATTAAATAATTCAAAATTTTTCGGAAAATCTATAATTGTTGAATTTATGACTCGTATGATAGTAATACAACATTCTGTATATACTATAAGCAAGAAATAGTGAGATTATGCACTTAGAAGAAAAGAAAATAAATATGGTATGATTGTTAATATAATTAGTATGGTTAAGCTGGCCGCATTTTATTAACAAACACAATACAAACACAACATTAGTATTAAGAAATAGAATATGTATTTTGTAGTTGCGAATTGTATGCTACAAGGTCATATAAGCAAGGTTGCAAGTACAACAAGTAGAAGACGACGGTGTTCGTTCGCGAATAATCATTGTTTAAGCGTATAATAAGACATTGATGAGAGAAAATAAAAGGCAGATAGCTAATAAAGAGAATACTGGAAATCACAAGTGAGGCGCTTTATTGACTACCCAACTTCCATACAATCGAGCACGAGTGTTCAGCTGATCATCCCTGTACATATCTCGCGTACTACGTAAGGCCTGGTTAAGGCAACGAAAGAGGCAGCGAGGAACGAGCACTGATTGACTTCCGTTTGTGTCTCTCTTCTTTCCAGATATTTTGTGTCAAGACTCTCGATGCTGCCTCAGGATCGGCAGCAATGCGGGTCCAGCGTAATCAAGCAGATCTTCATCAAGCCGGTCAAGCTGAAGCAGTTACAGGCAGACTCCAAACAATCGAAGAGGAAGACGACGTTCGCTCACGAGAGTACCTTGAAATGCGAATTTTGTGGCGGCAATTTCATCTGTGAACAGGCTTTTAATATGCATTTAAAGATGCATGAATCTCATTCGGAAGAACAAATGCAGCAGGATGAGCAATTAGTCTGCGAGAATTGTGGCTGTACCTTCATGACGATACTAGAGCTACGTGAGCATCAGAAGAAACACGTTGCCGAAGACTGTTTTAGCTGTGACAACTGCGACTACGTGACCACCCGCAAAGAGAACTTAATCACTCATCAGAAGTGCCACAATGTGTCTAATTACAAGTATCAGTGCGAGGAATGTGGCGAGCAATTCCAGAGCAAGAGCAACTGTCAGGTACATCTATTGTCGCATGCGAGTGAAAAGTCGTTTCAGTGCGACGTGTGTAACGCCACATTTCGCTACCGTCAAGGTCTACGATTGCACTCGAAGCTACATCAACCGGATTATGTACAGCCACAAAGAAAACATCACTGCGAGCTATGCAACAAGCGTTTCTCTCGGAGACAAGTGTTGCTGATGCACATGAAAACTCACGACGCGGGACCGCAAAATGAATACGTATGCACGATATGCAGCAAGTCCGTATCCAGCAAGACTTATCTCGCGGTACATCAGCGCAAGCACACCGGCGAGAAGCCTCATGTTTGCGACGTTTGTGGCAAAGGCTTTATCTCGCAGAACTATCTGAGCGTGCATCGTCGCACGCATACGGGCGAGAAACCGCATCAGTGCACTCATTGCAAGAAAAGGTTTACCCAACGGACTACGTTAGTAGTACATCTACGAGGTCACACAGGTGATCGACCTTATCCCTGCACATACTGTCATAAATCATTTGCTTCAAAAACGATGCTGAACTCGCACTTGAAAACACACGCGAAACAAAATGCTCGACAGCAACAGGAACAGCAGCAACAGCATCAAGAAAGTTCGCAACAGGAAGAGGAATCAGTGTACGAAACGGTCACTATAGTGTTGTAATTAGTGATTGTTTAGATCCTATACTTTTTTTTTATATAATCAAGCTTGTTTATTTCTTTTATGTTTCATCAGCGTAAGTGATATTAGTAGAAGATGCAAAAAAATAGATATAAATAACTGCCAGATACTTCGCAATTTACACAAATCGTTGAGCGTTTTAATTTTATAAAATAACTGGTGGAAGTATATTGTAAGACAAATTTGCTTTAGTAGTGATGCTATGTTATGTTAGATGAAAAATGTATACTTGTAATAAGTATTGCTCGATTAAAATGTGAACAAGTATTTATCAAATCAGCATCTTTCCTAAACGGAATCGGTTTATATCAGTACTAAAAGTTGTAAAAGATATAGTAGCGCAGTACTTAGTATATTTTTAAATGATATTTTACTGGAAAGTATCATTTAAAAAATACAATATATTATATACGACCTGGAAAATTTTCGAAAATCTATAATTTTCAAAAAAATTTCTGTTTTATTCTTGAAAATTAGAGATTTTGGAATTTTACCAGGAATTAAGGAAATTTTGAAATTTTATTTTTAAATTCTCTTTTCTTGGAAACATTTCGTTGATCATTTTTTCTTGATAATGTAAAATGTAGAGAATTAGTTAGCAATAAGTATGGCATGCATCCGTATATTCACGTATATTCTCTTTTCGCAAATGATTATTAAAAAAAATGAGGGTAACAGTAGAAAACAATACTTATTATCAACAGAATAGAGTAGTTTATTAATATTGCATTATAATGCGCCTTCCTTGTACTATTCCATAGATATCTAAAAAATGATTGTAAAAAAGATAATAGGTCAAAACTACCTCTACTCAGGATTGCCACAGACTTGGAAAACCAAGAAAAATCAGGGAAATTAAAATTGGTCATGGAAAACTGGGAAAAATATCAGGAGAAAATATAAAAGAGACTGAAATTTTAAACTTTGCTCGCAATTTCCTTAAACTGCTTCTATTCCAATTTTTATAATTTTTCAAATATATCTGACGTTTATAGTCAAATACTCATTAAAAACTCGCGCACTTTAAATGATTTAAAAAAATAATTAAAATTTATATTTAGTAATTTTATTTGATTGCTCTTATTCGTCATAACTGCATTCTTTTTTCCAATTCTAATTTATTTTTCATTGGCTTGAATTTGCCCCCAAAATATTATTATATTACTAAGTTTCTTTTATGTTTTTAATAATATAAACTAATTTTTTACAATCCTTGATCCTCTAAATGTTAAAATTTTTTACATATTTTATTGATCATGGAAATTTCTCATTTTTCTGGAAAACCTGGAAAAGTCAGGGAGTTTTAAAATTCATTTTCTGTGGCAACCCTGCTATTGTAGAATGCTTTCTACTAATTTTCAATATATGCTTTATTTATATTACTTGCACTTAAATTATTTTACATTTAGGAAATTCTTTAATCTTAAAATTTTCAACAAAAATAAATTTTAAAGGAATTTTTACAAAAATTCAGTAAACACTTTGAGATTTTGTAATATTAGATTGCTGAAAATAATGAAACAGTGTGACAGATTTAGATTATGATTATAAATAAGCATAATACATGATTCTCAATTTGAATATTAGTTATGCAGGTAATTTCTGCAGAAAATTTCTTTAAAAAAATCAATCCAAAATACAAAAAATCTTATAAATATGACACAAATGTGTATTACTGTTAATTTTACTTTTCTTAGCCATAATCAGTGAAATAAAAGAGCAAAGTATGAATATCTTAAAAAATAAATGAAACATTTATTGATTTTCAGTGAAGTCCTATATTACTCTGTTTTAATCATCAATGAATTTTTCACTGATTCAGTTTAAGTGAGGTAGGTATCCCCTTATTCCTAAGTCTGATATTATTGATCCTTATGCATAATATTTAATTTAAAAGACTTACAAGATAATGCCAATTTTTATTATAGTCGGTGAGTAATGTGAATATAATTATTAAAGAATTATGTAAACAAAACGTTTCGCAAACTAACTATACAATACATGTTTATTAAAAAAATAAATTACTTTATGAAATTTAAACAAATTGCGAGAAGATTTGCTAATGAAATTTTCCTGTAAATAAATTAATAAAGACAAATTCGAAACAGAAAAGTTCTTTTACGTTTGCGTATAGCGATTTGAGATTTGTCCATTATGTTCAAAACGTCAGAAAAAGCGAGTGATTTCACAAACTGTTATAAACCGTCCATAAATTTTTAATTTTATTACTGTAATAGTATTTTTTAAATTTATGCTTATATTTGTTTTACTTGTAATACTAATATGATACATAAATAGATAGTTATTTATTTGATATTTGCTTCGTGCCCGTCTTTATCTTTATAAAAATTCATTAATGATATATTCTAGTATAAATAATTGTACGCTTTTTGAATATAATACTTGCCTAATTGTTATACATCAAGAAGTTTCCTGTGCCTTTATTGTTATATTGTTTAAAGAGAAAGTTATACACGATTATGTAAAAATTGGGAATAAATCTATTATTGGCGATTAATGATATGATAGTGTCTAATAAAAATTGCTGTAGTTTTGCAGAACATTTATAAATATGTATTTTACTATCTTCCAGTGAAAGTATATCCATTTATGAACAATGTAATTAGTTTGACCTTTTATTTTTTTTACAAAAGAAAAAAATGAAACTAAAATTCTTAATTGAAATATTTTTTGATAAAATAATTTGTATTTTGATAATCTTGTAATAATAAAATATATTTGATTATAAGTATGGCTTAAGCTAGGAGGTTATCCCACCTTTTGGTAAATTTTACCTTGAGTAAATAGCAAGATTACCCAATTATATGCGTGGATTGTCTAGATTTATCTGATAGATAAAATTTATCAAAAGGTGGAACAACCTTATTCTTTTACTTTTTTGTTTATCCAGTAAATAAATTACCACAGTTTAGCCGAAAATGAAATAAGTGGCCCTTAATCATAATTAAATATTAAAGAGATTTAATTTTTTAATTATGCTACTTTTCTATAAAAAAAATTGGAATAATGGTTAAGTTATATAGAACTTATTATATGCTTCATCGCTTTACACAATTATTATTAGCAGTATTTAAATTATGTTATATTCTTGTGGACATTAATATATCATGTATTATTTAACTTCAGATATTGACAATAAAAGAAATTTAAGTTTTCACAAGGAATTGGCAAAAAATATTGTCTTTATTTCCAAATGTTAATTTTTATACATTTATAAAGTTTGATATTTTTGCGTGAGGTTTTACATAGAATAATAACTTTTTATTTTTATGCAATTTATATTTTATTCTAGTATTATTGTATAAGCGATTATTTCAATAAAATATTATTTGTAATTCTTTAGAAATATTCTTCAAAATTTTTTGAAAACGTCTGAGTATAAAATATTTAAAAAATAAATTATAATTATAAGATAAAATATTTTCTTTTTCTTTTAGTAGTCATTTGATTTTGCAAACATTTTTGAAAGAATTTGTTATATTACTCTATTCTCTTTTATATAAATGATTTGATATCTCTAGAGCTTAACATGTAAATTAAAAAATTATTTATTTTTTTCCTAGACTTATATTTTTTCTTAGTATTTCTTTGATTTCCAATAATTTGTATGATATATGAAATATTTAACTCGATGTGTCACTGAGATCGCAGCTTTCCAATTGTACAGTAAGTAACAAGATTTTAATATTTTATATTGACAATATTTTATGTTGGTATATTTATTAAATTTCTTACTACATTTGAAGACTTTAATGAATATAAAAGATGTGCCTTTTTACTTAAATAAACGTCATTAATTTGTTCACTTTATAATTTGCTTTATATTATGTAATTTTTCTTTTATCTGTATGATTTTATATAATGATGTCTATCGTCTAATTGTTTAACATGTAACATGAATTGATTAAATATCTTATTTTAGAGTTAAAAACATTTATTTTTTAATTATGAATATAATCTGTTTCTTTATTTCTTTTCAGAACGAAAAAATGGATTTCTAGAGTACCTCAAAAACTTATAGAAAGGGAAGATCAAAGCGCAGCCTTCGTTATTCTTCAAGAGATTGATGACAAAACTTTTGCACGAACAATTCTTGTTCAAGAGGTAACCCCGTACCATTGTGATTCATGCAATGAAGATTTTGATACAGAAGCCAGTTTGATAGTGCATAGAACGGAACAATCAATACTAAGAACCCGAGAAGCGTTGCGTCAAGCAGAAAAAAAGAAACATGAATGTGGCATATGCGGACAGACTTTCTCAAAAAAGTTGCAATTGATTAACCATCGCCGGATACAATGTAGGCAACTTCTGGACACACAAAAGAAGCAGGAATGGAAAGAGACAGTTATAGAAACACTTAAGAAGACTGAAACAATTAAGAAGACAAAGAAAATTAAAAAAACAGAAAAAATCAAGAAGGTTCGAGAAAAAAATGAGGAATTGTCAGCAGGTCCAGTTAAGTGTGATCAGTGTCATAAGATATTCAAGAAGAAAAAATATTTGAATGTGCACAAAACGTTACATGGCGCACCGCACATTTGTCAGATGTGTGGCGCGAAGCTGACTTCAGAATATTATCTAAAAATGCACATCAGGCGGCACAACAAACAATTTACGGAATTTTGCAAAATTTGTAATAAGGGTTTTTACTTAAAGGCTGTTCTGAAATATCACATGGCCATGCATATTGACGAAAAGCCCTGTATCTGCGAGATTTGTCACAAATCCTTTAGAAATCAAGTCAATCTCCGAAATCATATGAAGATTCATGCTGAGACGAGGAAGAAATTTAAGTGCGATATATGCAGTTTTGAAACATTTTATAACTGTTATTACAAAGAGCATATGTGGATTCACACCGGTGAGAACAGTGTGACATGTGAAGTATGTGGCAAGCTAATTAGAAGACAGTACATGAAGACTCACATCAGAATACACACTGGTGAGAAACCGGAGATTTGTGAATTTTGTGGCAAAGCGTTCAGCGCTAGAAAGTATTTGGTTAAACATCGGCGAATTCATACTGGTGAAAAGCCTTACAAGTGTAAAATCTGCGAGAAACGTTTTACCCAACGGGGTACTCTTACTGCACATCTTCGGAGACACGAGAATCCTAAATGAAAGCGTTTTTTTTGTTCTTTCTTTTTATTTTTTTCTCCAAAATCTTATATAATTCTTTTTGACTTTATATATCACGCAACATTAATATTAATTAGTGTAATTTTTGTTAATTCACTGATGGAATCATTATTTTATATTAATATTTCTTACTTAATGTTCCATATGATCTGCATAGATATCGTTAATCGAATAATAGTGATATTAATTATAATTTAAGTTATGTTATGAAAATATGAAGTCAGTTATTTATTTTTAATTTTGAATTTAATTCAGTGATACATGAAAACATGACACTTAGTAAAGTTTTAAAAAATTGCACGAAAGTTATTAAATTTTATTAATGAAATGTCTTATTGTTTATTAATTTACATACTTATTCTCAAACTATTTAATACTACTATTTAATATATTGTTACATGCAATGTTAATAAATACTTGTTTATATATTCATAATTAAAATATTGACCAGATAATCAAATAAATTTATTTTTTCAATTGAATACTTTGTATTAACTTGTATACATTATGTAATACAATAAATTTCAATGTGCTTCTGTAATTTGTTATATTATTTATAATTTATACTCCGCTTTCAATTTCATAATTAATTCAAATATATAAGACTTTTGAAATAAATTAGAAAAATAAAGTGTGTGTAAAATATGATCAAATTTTATGATCAAGTTTTAAATAGCAATTAATAATCGAGTAAAGGTAAAATAGTTAATCGAAATATAAAGTATATGAAAATTATTCTGACAGAAAGAATGCAAAATTCTCTCTAAAAACATGAATTATATGTTATTTTGATTAAATAATCATGTTTTTAGAAAAGAGATATTGATTGTGTAAATTGTATCTTCAGAGTGTACATTGTATCTTTAGACAATATTTATATATATTTATAAATTAGACAATATTTATATATATTTATAAAAATGTTAAGAAAAGTTTATATAAATTTTACAAAATAAAATGTTTCATAGTATTTAACTTTAAAAATATAATATACATATATGATTATAAATCTAACAAGCATAAAACGGTCTTAACGGTCTTAAATTTATGTTATTATTTAATTTTGGAATCAAGTCTAATAGTGATAATCAATCAAATTTATTGATCGACTCAATAAGTATAATAAAAGTGCTTCCTGTGGAAAACTTATCAAGAATGTGTGAAAATGTTTAGCTCAAGTAAATCAATTGTCAATTGATACTATATTTATTATAATAGTTCTTTGTTACTTCCTCGCGCTGTTGACAGATTTATTTATTACAGGTGCGACGAGATTGACATAGAAGACATAAAACTGGATCCAATTGACGAATTGCAAGGTATAGAATTAGTGCGATATCAAGACGAAGTACCTATAGCGGAAGAATATCATCACATTGGTCATCAAGAAATAGTTATGGAAACAATCGAATATAAGCCTGAAGATTCGAACGACAAACCAGAATCTGCATCAGAGATATGTATTCTAAAACAGGTTTCCGAACACGATTCGAATCGCAAACGTGCGACAGTTTACGAGTGTGAAATTTGTGGGAAGCAAATGCTCAAGAAGCTACAATTTTTAAAGCACAGACAAGACCACGAGAGAAATCCAAAGACTGAAGATCATTGCGAGGAGTGCGATAAAGTCTTTGATAATCATGAGAAACTGCAAAAACATAAAATCAAAGCACATCAAAAGGAGAAACCTTTTCAATGCGTTATATGCGGCAAATGTTTCAAGACCGAGGAATTTTTGAAGACTCATCTGAAGCAACATAATAAACGTTTCACCTGTGACATATGTGGTGTATCAAAAGTTTCCGGATATGATTTGCGTCTACACAAAAAGAAGCACAATCAAGAATATGTGATTCATTGTGAGACTTGCAACAAAGGCTTTTATACGAATCAAACATTGGAACGGCACTTGCTCACTCACACCGGCGAGAAACCATTTGTATGTAAAATATGTAACACCCCATATGCGAGCGCTGCATATCTCAACATGCATATGAGATCTCATGGCGAGAGAGAGAAACACAAGTGCAATATCTGTGACTTCGAAAGCTACTGGAAGGCCGCATTAAAAGTGCATCTTAAGATACATACTGGCGAAAATCAAATCACATGTGAAGTGTGCGGGAAATCTGTTAGCAGCAAAACGTATCTGCAAATTCACATGCGTATACATTCAGGCGAGAAGCCACACGTTTGCGAAGTATGTGGCAAGGCGTTTAGCGTACGGAAATATCTAATCGTACATTTAAGAACGCATACCGGTGAGAAACCTTACGAATGTAAGGTTTGTCAGAAGAGATTTACGCAACAGGGCTCATTAAACTCGCATATGAAATCTCATAATGAAAGCAAGTGAACAAAACATTTTTCGAAGCTCATACATTCACTGCCATGTGATGCTGCGTTTAGTGTTAAATGTGACTTTCTAATTTTTATTTTGATCTGTACTCTATTACTATACACGATCAATGTATTAAAAGATATTAATATAAAGCGAAAATAATAGATGATTGTGCCATTAAGACTAGGGATACAGTGGATGATTCTAACAAACTTGTTTTATTCTAATGAATTTGTTCAAAATAAATTTATCTAAAATGTTAGAAATAGGTGGTTATAGTAAATACGTATTCTGACGAAATGTAATCTTATAATCTCAAAGTTTGGAATTTTAAGATCTTAAGTGTTACTACATAATTACATAAGCTGGATGATATCGATGATTTGTATTTTTTGAAAAGTCCATTATTAAAAAATTTACTTGTAAGTGGAACAAATGAATGCATAAATGAAATGTTCGCTATAAGAGAAAGAAATGACAATATTATTTCTGACCGATCTTGCACTTTTTATTAGATAATCTCAATTAAGATAAATTTTTCCTCTATATTCTATATATCTATAAATTATTATTTTTAAAACTAAGTTAATAAACTGATTAGTTTTTCAATATATATTTTAGAAAGTCAAACAAATAAATAAATTCGTTTAAATGACATCTGATATAGTGTAAATATTCTCTAAAAAAAACACTCAGTTTGTTCTGATATATTCATCAGAATATGTATTCATTGTAATCATAACTTAAAAAGGTATAAGGACGAAATTCATATGTATTAGGTTTAATGATTAAATTATATAAATAAGTTATATACTTTCCCATAATTATTGAATCTTGTAATTTTTAAATAATTGAATAATTACATATTCGTTTGTGGGGGGGGAAAAATAATAAAAAATACAGAGTAAACAAAACTGAACAAAATATATATAAAAAAAATTTAATTTCTTGTTAGAGATATGAGACTGATAAGCATCATGAAAAGAACACATAATGAAGTTAAAAACTTAAGATTTATTTTATAGATTACTAATATATTTATATTTTACTAAATACGTTCTAATACTAATAACTTATTATTAAGCAGACATGCACAATTGCATCTTTTTAAATTTAATTTATTTTACTTGATATAAATTTTAAAATATTTTGTTTAAATTTGAAAATAATGCTCTTTCTTCTTACAGATTTGTCTGTTCTGTTATCTAACAATTATGAACAATATTTCAATCTAGTATAGAAATTTATCAGAATTTTTATTAATAATTAATAATCTTTCTTTTTAAGCATTAAAAAAATTTTTTAAAATTTATTTAAACTTTGATTTTTTAGTTAAACATATATTTTATATATATTTTAATAATGTAATAAATATGTATTAAACTATCGATTATTACTAAATATATTATTGTAAATATTTTACATACATTATTTTCTGCTATATTTATGTGTAATCTTTAATGTCATCAACATTAAAAATAAAAAATATATTAAAAATTTATTCGTTGTCATACGTTGTTATCGATAACTGCGAGTTGTATGTCTCTCTCTGAGCATCGTAGTAGTTATGTAAAATACTAATAGAATGAAGGTTTCCTACGTCATAATAATTGGATATGGAAAGCAAATGATGGAACAACCATTAATATGAAAATATCAAGATTACAAATATTATAAATATTTATTAGATTTTTAAAAGATACGCATTATTTTGTAGCACAAGATTGGTTTAAAAACAATATATTATTATTTTACAGTAAATGTATTTTACAGTAATTATATTTTATTTGCAGATTTGTTATAAGCATATAGTATAAAAAAAAATATTTGAAGAATAATTAAATATATATATATGTGTGTGTGTTTATAATAAAAAAACGCGCGCGTGCGTGTGTGTGTATATATTAAGTGTAGTAAAAAGAAATCCATTATTTTTGCTATATACAGGTTCGGAAATTCAACCGATAACGCTTGTGAGCAGATAGAGCGAATTAAACTGAGTCGAAAAGTCCCATACTATTTTGCAATTTTTGCAATAGTTTACAAGATATTGATTACTAAAAATTGCCGAATATTAGTATTTAATAATTTTTTTCTTAAATATTATCAACTTTACAAAAAAACTTCAAGAAACAAAAATTATTTATTTTCTTCTCATATAGAACTCTAAGAATTTTTTCAGAATTTTTTATCTTTCAGAATTTTTTAGTACTGCATTTTCTTATATTGGAAACTATTTTTACCAACATATGGAAAAAATATGACATTAAAAAATTCTGAAAAAATTCTCAGAATTCTATGAGAAAAAAATTAACAATTTTTGTCTCGCTATTTTTCTGTAAAGTTATATGATAGTATTTGAGTAAAAAATTATCGAAAACCAATATTCAGCAATGATATCTTACTCAAAAAATGATATCTTGTTAACTTTGTGAAAATTGTAAAATGATAGGACTTTTCGACTCGGTTTAGTCCGCTCTACTTGTCTACGAATTATCGGTTGAATTTCTGTACACCAGGTATATTCTTTTTAAATAAGTAATTTTTAATAAGTAATCAATTTAAATCAGTTGATATTATACGTACAGTTATTATTTCATTTTCTTTTCAGAAATGAAAAACCAGCACAGACGTATGTAAAAAAATGAACTGTCTATAGATGAATGTACGGATTCTACGTTGGTTTCAGTTTTTGTTAAAGAAGAGGCATATGTCTCTTCTTTATAAAGCAAGAAAATTGTAGTGTTCAATACGAAGATAAATACGAATATAAATTTGAGACATGAGCCTTCTCAGGATTCACTGATGCAAAAAGAACCTAAAAAAATTACAAATGGAGGAATTACTCATCAGAATTATTCAGGTATGAAAAAACAAATCACCAGACAAACGTTTTATGAGTGTGTATATATATATATATATATATATATATATATATATATATATATA
>NW_012130120.1:245176-255667 GCF_000143395.1 Atta cephalotes | reverse complement strand
ACACACACACACACACACACACACACACACACACACACACACACACACACACACACACACACATACGCGCGCGTATATGTATATATACATATTATAAATATTCAATAATTTTTAAGGTAAGAAACATTGCTTTTTAAAAATATATATTTGATATCTAAAAATAACATTAATATACAAACTTCTAATGAAGAAAGATATAAATAAGTGCAAATAAAATTATAATCCTTCCTGAATTCATTTTATTAGTAATCAGTTTAAATCAGTTAATATTATAATAGTTATTATTTCATTTTCTTTTCAGAAATGAAAAACCAGCACAGACGTGCGTAAAAAATGAACTGTCTATAGATGAATGTACGGATTCTACGTTGGTTTCAATTTTTGTTAAAGAAGAAAAATATATAAAGCAAGAAGATTGCAGTGTTCAATACAAAGATATAAGTTTGAGACATGAGCTTTCCGAAGATCCATTGACGGAAAAAGAACCTGAAAAAGCTGCAAACAGAGGAATTACTCATCAGAATTATTCAGGCATGAAAAAACAATTCAACAAACAAACGTTTTATGAATGTAATATATGTACGAAGCTTTTTAGATCGAAGAACTTGTTTGAAGGTCATTTAGTGGCACATAGTGACGCTCGACCCTATCAATGCGATGTCTGTGGCAAGTGTTTCAAGAGAACCAATACTTTAGCGGTACACAAGCGAATTCACACTCACGAAAAAAATTTTGTGTGCGATGTGTGTGGTCACGCGTTTATACAAGCTTCTCAGTTAGCTACTCATTACAAGCGTCACTTCGAAAAGTATACGACACACTGTGAGATTTGCAAGAAGGGCTTCTTCACGAACGCCGAACTCCACGGACACATGAATGTGAAGCATGGCGCCAAGGAACACGTATGTACTGCTTGCAACAAATCTTTTCCCAATAATCACACATTGGCGCGGCACTTGAAAATTCATGATCCGAACTTCAAACCGGTGAAGCACCAATGTGAGTTCTGCGGCAAGATATTCGCTTACAAGAACTCGTTGGTAGTCCACGTCAAGTCACACACCGGCGAAAACAAATATGACTGTCATTTGTGTGGTAAATCTGTCTCATCTAAAGGATCCCTTCAGGATCATTTGCGTCTTCATGGCGGAGAGAAGTCTCTGGTCTGCGATGTTTGTGGCAAGGCTTTTCACAAAAGAACGACATTGGTCGTGCATAAAAGAACTCATACCGGCGAGAAACCGTACTCGTGCGATACTTGCGGAAAATCTTTCACGCAACATTCGACTCTCGTTATACATAAACGATATCACACCGGTGAGAGACCATATCAGTGTAGTTATTGCAGCAAATCATTTGTGTCTAGGGGATTGCTTAATGCTCACAATAAAGTACACATGGTTAATGAAATAATAATGCAATCGACATAGTAATCGATATAATTTATATCTGTTTCTATGATACTGTGTCAGTTTCATCTCGTGTTTAAAACATTATTGTGTATAGTGATATTATCAGACTTATATATGGATTCAAGCGATGAAATAAAGTGCAACGATATTAATAAACGTCGTATTCTACATTTATTTTGACGATACTCGTCCACAGTGCTATATGATAAAATTTTTTAATGTTAATACTTTTTGCGGGAATCGTAATATGATGTTATCATATGATATCTGACATATTTTGATATATTGATCTCTTATTTTTTTAATTAATTTATTGAAGTGCTATTTACAATGTATTAAAGCTTCTATCTATTCACTGCAGCCATTTTGGATTGTGGCCAGAAAAGCGATAAAATATCAAACAAAAATTTTTGTAAATTATATTAACATATTTTTTAATAAAATAACATTCGCAATAGAACAGATTTATAAAGTAGACCGAAAACTTGTGTACTTCTAGTAATTAATAAATAACCAAATTTTTGCAATTGAATTATGTAAAAAAATGATACAAACTGTATGTCGAATTGATATCAATTCAGATAAATATGATTTTATTTCAAAATAAAAGTAGTTTTTCCGAATATTTTGTAAGTATATCAGCATTTAAATTTGATTTTATTGAAAAATGAATGACTGAATTTTTATTATGTATTTTCTCGCTTTTGATATTATTAATTGAATTCTAAGGATTCGTTATTCGTAATTAAGAACCTTAAACAAATTAATTTCATTAAAAATTGTATTGCAAAGTCTTTCTATGATTTTAAAGTTTTCTTTTTATTCTTTGACAGGCGCGCGCGCGCGCGCGCGCGCGTGTGTGTGTGTGTGTGTGTGTGTATAAAGTGGATTATTATTAGAAATTAATATATTACATAAAAAAATGATTGACAAAATCGTAAATATAGCAAATGCCGATAGAATAACAAACAAAAATATCAAGAAAAATATATGTAACATTGTTTATTTTATATGGATTGCAGTAAGAGCTATAATTATTTTTTTTATATTGAATATATATTCCTACATTATGTATTATTAATATAAATAAAAATGTATTATTAATATAAAAAAAGTATTACTCAGAGTTATGACTCTATCAAATGTTTCATCATTACTTTTTTCATATTTAAATGTCTCTATCGTTAGATATAATATGACAAACTATATATAGATGTAATATTGACGATTTTGATTATTTTTTAATCAAATTATTTAATTTATCATATAAATAAAGCTGTAAATTTGCGCAAGTTCAAAAATTTTACTTACAGGAGTAGAAATAATTTGCTAGACAACGAGACCAGACAATGAAAGAAAGATCGTTGCCATATAACAAGGATATTCGATACTGATATCCCTCTGAATTTTTCCATTTCAGGTACAACCAGCTACAGTTTCCTGAAGACTATTACCCGATGTTCTCTAAACTTGATCTGGTGAAGAAGAATGGCGAACCTGCGAAGTCCTCGTCGAAATGCCTGGATCCGGTGGACACCACTGACGAGACAGCAGTTTCAACAAATCCTGAACAAGATGTCATAAAGCAGGAAGTAAAGTACAGTGAGGATGACGAGGAAGATCTTCCTTTGGCGTATCACTGTAAACTCTGCGGTGTTTTCTTTGCCTCGCAGTCTTTGTTGGATAATCATGAGATCGAGCACAAAGGTAAGCGGAAGAATACATGTGCCCAATGCGGCCGGATCTTCAGAACTGGTATTAGTCTTCGCAAACACATGAAGACGCATTCGGTACGTAAAAGCAGTCGCAAAAGCAACTCTTCAGGAGTGAGCGATCGTATCTCATCATTGAAAAAGGTGAAGAAAGAAAAGCCTGAGTTGGAGTTTCTTTGCAAAACTTGTAACAAAGTTTTCCGACACAAAAGCAACTATCAGAAACATTTATTGCGCCACACAGTAGGCGATCTCCCTTGCAAACATTGCCCCAAAAAATTTCGGTTGTTTCGTGACTTAACGAGGCACGAGAAGACACATTTCCTACCGAGTTACATGTGCAAGGAGTGCGATTACGAAACTACTGTTTTGGCGGCTCTGAGCATTCACATGACGCGACATATGGACAAAGCGGATCTGCCATTCAAATGCAATGAATGCGATAAACGTTTTCGTAAGAAGCTCGATCTTCAGGAACACTATAACATTCACTCGGGCGAGAAGCCGTTTGTCTGTCAGCTCTGTAACAATGCCTTCTACTTGAGACGACAGCTTTCCGCACACTGCAGACGCACGCATCCCGAGCTGAAGGCTAACAAAGTGACTAGCACTGCTTGTGACATTTGTGGCCGCGTACTTGCCACGAAGAGGTCGCTCTTCCGACACAAGGAAAGCCACAATCCGACAAAGCTGTATCTTTGCGATTACTGCGGAAAGAGTCTTAGTAGCGCTGAACACTTAAAGAAGCACAGGAGGATCCATACCGGGGAAAAACCTTACGTTTGCGACATCTGTGGAAAGGGTTTCACCGATTCCGAAAATCTGAGGATGCACAGAAGAGTACATACGGGGGAGAAGCCGTACAAATGTGACCAGTGTCCGAAAGCATTCTCACAGAGATCGACGTTGACTATTCACAAACGCGGACACACCGGGGAACGACCTTATGTGTGCCAGATATGCAATCGTGGATTCTCTTGCCAGGGCAATTTAACGGCCCATCAGAAGTCTACGTGTGTTTAAGAACTTTGACTTGTTTTATGAATGACTTCTTGTTGATGACGCGATTTTCGTTGACGACTACATAAACGATAATAACAGTGCGATAGTACGTGCTTACACGTTGTTGTTGCTTATATATCGTAACAACAGAGCAGACAGAAATTCAAAAAAGTTTTGAATTATTATAGATTATATTATCTACCACTACGTTGATGTCGACGGAGCGTTATACTCACGGTATTCCCGATACTTCTCGATAAATTTCTACAATATCTTTTGTACACTGGTTGTAACGTTTGTGTAAACTGTGCGACGCTCAAGAGACAAAATAACGCGCGATATTTGTCCGTTCGGTTTTTCATGAATTATACGATTATACATTTGTACTATCGTGCTCAAAGTGTTCCGTTACGAATATTGTTGTTCTATTTTTTCAGTGTAGATAAGGATAACTTGTAAGCCGAATAATGCCAATGTTGTTGAACGACGAATTCGTTTTCTTTTCCTTATTTTTCTCTTTTCTTTTCTAGAGTTTCTTTCTAAGGCGAGACCTCAGACTTACTCGTATGAATGTGAATAAATGCATCGATAAATTTATGTTATCATTGATATTCGTTATTATACGTTTAATAAAATAACTCATACATAAAATAGTGTTTGTAACTTTGCAAATCTTTGTCGATTGTTCCTTAATTTTGAAGTAAGAGAATATCATTATTTCCAACGTTTGTATAAATTGCCAAATTAGTCCTTGGATCATTCTCGTATGAAACTTTGGATGAAGAAGAGAAAATATCCATATCATGTGTATGTATCAATGTCTTGATGATATGACTGCGTTTAAATATGAATGCTGAAAAATTATTGTTGTTGTTTACAGAATTCTCGAATTCGAAGAGTTGATGGAAGAACTTTTCAAGAATGAGTTTAGCGAGGAAAAATCCGAGGTGTACAATTATTCGCTAGAAATAGAATCGAATTCAACGATAGGAAACTTAATAATCGAACAAAAGAAGAAAAAGGAAATATTGAAAAAAGCATGTGATGAAAACATTAGAAATACTATCATTAATACTGAAAACAAAAAAGAAAAGTGTGCGTGCGATATATGAATGTCCTATATGCCATGTGATATCTTCTGCTTTGTAGATATAAAAAACACATGTGTGTGAAGCATATGTACATTCTTGCACGATTTGAGAAAACCTTCAAACGCAAGTCGGATATGAATAATCACATGCAGATCCACAGTGACGTCACACATATTTGTGCTCCATGACTTGATTTCGAAAGTTTCATTTGATGTCTATATTTGACGGGTGCACAAGCGTGACTTTCGACATTGCGAACAGTGCTGCGTCAAAAGATTTATGTCGAATTATAATCTCGAGGATCACAACTGTTACAAGGTGAGTTAGCCAAGAAGTTGGTACTTCATTCATGATTATTACAGCTTACAGAAATCGTACCTTACATACAAATGTGTGATTCATGAAATTCAGAAGTCCGCGCCGAAATAATAAAAAATTTTTATCTCGGCGCTCAGCCTTTGCAGTCATATGAGCCCACATTTGCCGAAGTTTTTGTGCGTCCAATGCGATAAAATATTAGCGTCGAACATTAAACATTAGAGCGATATGAACGATCTTACCAGTGCATATTATGCACTGGTAAAAATTTTCTCGAAATACGCACGTGTCAAGATGTATAAGCTTATTCACACAGGCAAAAAATCATACAAATATGATATCTGCCAACAATTAATATTTCACGCAATATAACAGCGTGACGGCACATCATCGCAAATGATATTCCGACATCAACATTTCAACCCAAATTATCAGCCATCCCCGTTACTGCTCAGACTTGAATCAGAAAGCCAAACTACTAGAGAATTTGATTAGATTGATGCATATTAAAGTCATACATAAATTGACGTAAAGATGTGTGTTTAATATAAATATAAAATAGATTAAACTGTGAAATCTTCAATACATTTTATTATGCTGTCAAGTAAAATATGCGTGTTATAATTCGAAATATTTGCATTTCATTTTTACATCCATTTTTAAATTAGTGTACAATGATTGTAATATGTATTAATGCGCATTGTGCTCAACTGAATTTGCTATAAGTAGATGGTACGACATACTTATAAATTTATTGGAATGGTAATTGCTGAAATAATTATTTTTAATGTGTGTAGATACTATATAGTATTTAAAAAATTATATATAAATTTAGAAATTTTAAGTCAAACAAAGCTTATAATTTTGTTTCTATCTTAATATATTTAAATATTTAATTGTTTAATCTTTACAAATTATATAATAGCAATAATATCAAATATATTAGTTAAATGATCTTACCAGAATTTTTATTTTGGCAGTTGTGACAATGTATATTTTGTTTTTTGTATGATTAAAATTAATGGATGTTTTAGGGACGGTGAATGACAATGTGGGATAATGATATATGTCGGAATGTATTATGATATGATAGATATTACTTCTAAAGAAAGTGTGAAGAAATAGTAGTATAGTCCAGCAAAAGGAGATAAAAAGAAAAAATTACAACGAACAATGAAAAAGAGAACTTCAAATAGAAAAAGAAATGGAGCAGACAATTAAGATAATTAAGACAATTAAGACAATTACAGTACAAGAACCGGGTTCACAAATTAAGTATATCTTGTTCGATTTGTAACAAAGTATTGAAAGTGTCGATAAGAGGTAATAAGTTCTATGAGCATGTTCTTACGCATACTGGTATCGCATACTAGGCCATATATTTGCCATATATTTGCTGTGAAGACTTTACTCAATGATCCAATCCTCAGCACAGAAAAAAATCATCCCGATCTTTTTTCACTCTACACGTCGCAGGTTTTCATTACTTTAGCTTAAAAAATATTTTATAGAAATTCGAGAAACTATTAATAATTATTAATATAATAAAATTAATGAACGGCTCAGACGATGCTTTAATATATCGTTATTTGTACAAAAGTCATTTAATTTACAAATGTATAATAATAATGTTCGAAAACATATTTTTCAAAAATATGTTTGATAGTTTGTGAGAATATAAAAATACTGTTAAACTATTAGAGATGCACCGAATATCCGGAAAATATTCGGTATTTTTTTACTATTGGATACTTTTTTACTATTGGATAGCTAATATCTGACTATATATCCGTCTGAAATTTTATATTAAAGTTTGATGCAGAATTATATTCTTTTCAATTAAACTTTTTGCGCAGTTCAGCTTTTCTCTTTTTCTTTTTACGTTGGGGAGATAAAGGAAAAAGATAAACTATGCAAGAAGTTCAATTAAAACTGTATTTGGGGAGCGCGATCAACAACATGCTGTTGTGTCATCATTCTGTCTTTATTATTTTTATTAGACGTAAAAGGAGAATAGGATATAGAATGATGCAATAACGTTAATAGCGCGCTTATTATTAAAATGAACAAAATTGTTGCTTAAAATTGTTGCTATTTTTTTTTCTTGCTTTCTTTTTTTTTAGAATTTTGGGAAATTTATATCGGATATTCAGAAAATATCCGGTACCCATATATGTCATAATTAAAACCTTTTGATGATTTTTCTTTGTTCCCAGTGCATTTAGTTCTATTTTTAGTTTAATTTTAGTTTAATTTTAGTTTTTAATAAATGTGAAAAATATTTCATTCTAGATGTATATTTTGTTATTTGTATGTGTAAGGGAAAAAGTTAATTTGAAATGGAAAGGATATGTATAAAATGGCAATTGCGATGTATTAAAAAATTGATGAGTTTATCATGATAAATTATAAGATGAAAGACTAATTTTATTTACTATTACTTTCAATTATTTAAATTATTCGGGACATATATTTTTTTTATATAAACATATAGTTTTTTTATATAAACATCTTTTATGAATAAAGTATAATAAGTATTTAGCATAGCTAAATATTTATCTAAACTGAAATATATGTGTTAATAATGCTTAATTAATAATAAGATATGTATACATATATATAAAATTTCGTATTATGAATAATCATTTGGATAACCGTTTGTAACTGAACAAACACTGATAAATAAAAAAGATTGTATTTTTGTAAGATTTATTTATATAATCAATTAAATATGTTAATTATTACGAGCATAATATTAAATAATATTGTGCACGAAAAAGATGATGTAGTAACAGCACACATTTGCATTTCATTTGAAAATAATCTTAAATTCAATAACAGTATTAATGGAATAAATATATATTTACTTTATTAAAAACTAATGCTGTTAATGCATAATTTTTTTCATTTGTTTTATGGATGATATTCTTATAGCGTAATATCTAACTTTATTTTGTACAAGAAAAAAATATTTTCCACAATTTTTTACATTTTTTGAAGTAAATTTACTTTCTTGCATTTATTTCAGACTCATTGCATCTCTCTGGATATAACGGAATACAAGTGCGTGTAAAAATTTTATATAAAAAATTTGATAAAAATATATATATATGCGTAATTTTCTAATGCTTCCTATGAAAATTTTCTAATAATTGATGAAATTGATGGTGACATCCACAATATAACAACACAGTGAGATTTATTTTATTATATACAATATAATGGCTATAAGGAGATTTTTTTATGTCATACTTGGCTATTTGAATATATAATTAAAACAAATATTGATACTTTATACACTGACACAATTTATCCCTGTTTCAGAGAAAAGCCTATCATCAAGCAGACAGGAAGGCAATACCAAAAAGGGCCTGTTCGTTTTGTCTCCATTTTATTGGACTCTTGGAAACCTGTTCAAAGTGAAATTAATTCTACAAGTGAAAAACTTAAACCCGTTACAATACAGTGCAAAAATGTGTCAAATGAATCGATTAATGTAAATTTGTCATTAGATTCACAGAATTCATCTGTAATAACTATCAAAGATACCAATATTTCAATTAACAATGTTCGATCTTTGTTGAATGTGAAATCATCACAAGTCTCCGATTCTCTGAATTCACACAAAGAAATCACTGAAGTAGATGAAGTCATGGAAGAAATAAAAAACACATGTCCATTTTGTGAGAGGCATTTTAATAATGCAAAGCAAGTTGAACAACATGTAAAATATGCACATCGTAAACCATATCAATGCGACAGGTGCAAAAGAACTTGTTATACGTTAAGGTCGCTGGAGACGCATAAAAAAATACACCGGCCGGATTATTTTTTTGAGTGCGAAATCTGTCATGTGAAGTACAAAAGTGAAGATGGACTAAAAAGACATTACATTCGTGCTCATAGCGATTATGAATCAAGATACATTTGTGAACATTGTGGCCGCAGTTATAAGCTGAAGATCGATCTAACACATCATATGAAAAGAACCCACGTATCGGATCTACAAATCTGCCGCTTTTGCGGCAAGAAAGTCAAGGACGTCAAAGGTCACGAATGGCGGCATCAGAAACGAAATCGTGAGATCAAATATGAATATCCGTGTCACTTGTGCCGTAAAAAGTTCCACCATAGAAGTAGGTTGGACAACCATTTGATGTTGCATAAAAAAGGTTTTAAATGTGAGATTTGTGAAAAAGAGTATAGTGGTACTCGCGAACTCACAAGCCATAAACGTTTCAAGCACGGCCAGACAAACGTCTCCACTTGTATTCTGTGCCAAAAAACGTTCCTGTCCATTAGCAATTTTTATCAGCATGTGCTCACCCATGCCAGCATACGGCCATATAAATGCGATGTCTGTGAAAAAGACTTTACGCAACGCTCCAGTCTACTGAGACATAGAAAACATCATCCTGGACCGTTACCGCCATTATCATCGTCCCATCCACAAATAGCCGAGCTCGCCAGGAATTACCTTGAAAAGATAAAAAATGACAATATGGATAAGAGTTTCATATTGGATTCACAATCGATTGATGGTTGATGTTAACAAAGGATTATAAAGTAATATCTTGAAGTTATTAAGGAATGTATAAAACATATGAACTATATATATTAGAATATACGATTCATACTGATAAGTTTTTTCGATTGTATTTTGTGTACGAACAAAGCGTATACATAATGATACTTTTGCCTTTTCTAAAGAAAAAGACTGATACATTTATGCACACTTATAGAAAAATATATATTTTTAATATTGTTTTCTTTTAGAAAACAGTATTTGATATATGTTTGGTATATAGAGTCTGGTCGAATATATAAAAGCGAGCATGACGTGATTCTCTATAAAAAATAAAAATACATAGAATAAAANNTNTNTNTATATATTATATATATATATATATATATATATATATATATATATATATATATATATATATATATATATAT
>NW_012130120.1:236111-244653 GCF_000143395.1 Atta cephalotes | reverse complement strand
TAATAAGTAACTTATATATATATATATATATATATATATATATATATATATATATAACTAGTATTAAAACGTAACATACTACATACACGCGCGCGCAATAGTGTGTGTGTGTGTGTGTGTGTGTGTGTGTGTGTGTGTGTGTGTGGTACGTCTATATAATATTAAGTAATTTTCTTGGAAAATATTTGAAAAACAAGGATTAAACTGTGCATGAGAGTGGATTCATCAAATATTAAATAATTTATCAATATATATTTTACAGATTGAGATTTTAAGAATCTTTAGGCTTATCGTGATGACGAATAAAATTTGCAGTTTAACAAAGTTTTAACCACGATTGTAATAAAGGATTGTAAAACTGAGATAAGATATCCGTATCTGAGATATGATATCCTTATGCGTGTAATCGATTGATTAACATATTTATTGTTTCTACGTGATCAATTCATAAGATTGAAATTTCTCAAGAAGATGAATTGTCAAAAATGCAAAATTTATTTTGTTGAAAAAACTTGTAAATTGATAATTATTGCTGATCTACATCATCCGAATTGTACTAAAAAATGTAAAGATTTAATAAAGCGTCACAAACGTTATAATATGGAATGCAGGATATAAAGCAACACGACTTTATCTACTCTTGCAAATCGACTCACGTTATGACATTTGTGATGTGAATTTTATGCAACGATCTATATCTCACGAGGCGTGAGGAAAGAATCTTCATAGATTCTTATTACCATCTGTTTTGAAAATGTATTTTATTTAGAATGTTTTATAATTCTTTAGTTTAATTTTGTTTTTTTTTAATTGCTGATACAGGAGTAAATGTACAAAAATGCAGATATTGCACTTTTGGTACATATTGATTATTTCATTATAATATCTGGATTTTAAAGGGAAAGCTAATTAAAGTAATGTGTTACATATTTGTGATTATTTTGAAAAATGTTTTAATAATTTTTGTTTATTTAATATCAAAATTGTTATGTCTATTTTAATTTTTATAATGCAATGCATGATAAAATTAATAATACATATTCAGTTTTAATTATATAGAACAAAATTTAATTTTTTAATATAAATTAAATGCAATAAATAATCTAAATAAATATTATACATCGTATTATAACTTATTTATATATTAATATATAGTTCAACATTTTGCGTTTTTTAAAATGTAAGTTAATTTGTCAATTACTATTTATTCTTATAAATAGATGTTAAAACAAGTATTAGAATAATGAATATTTATAGTTAAGAAAGTATTTCTACAAGCAGTAAAAAAAGATTTTTGTAGAATTCAGCTTTGCTTCTTTATTGAAACTTTTAACTCTGAAGTTGCACCATGCATGCTCGCGTGCAACCAGCACGTCCATATCCTCATTGTACTAATGAATAAAAATCGACTGACTGATTTTTATAATTTTTTTAGGTCCAATCAACTAGATCCACTTTCGTCAACTTTTCTGATAGTAAAACTGGAAGACGATTATTTTCGCATCCCAAAGTCATTGAGCGTGTTTATGATGAAAGAACCTCCGCCTACTGAAGAAAATAATTTTAAAGCTGAGTCGAAAGAAGATGAAGTAAAAACAGAAAAGGATAATTCTGAAGAGAAAAATCAAGAACGCGTTAAGACTAGAAAGAAAAATAAGGTAACCGTCGAGGATTTAGATGATTTGGACGATTTGGATGACACTCCTTTGGACTTTAGGAAACGGCGTAAAGATGAACTCTCGAAAACGCGATCCGGCAAACACACGACTAGTCCAAAGAAAAAGTCACATATCTGCCAGATTTGTTATATTACGTTCGACCGCAAGAGCAAACTCACCAGTCATATGTTTAAACATAGCAATTCCCGTCCGCACAAATGCACAATTTGTTCCAAGGGCTTCAAGACCAGTGCATATCTTTCTAGGCATATGGAAATCCACGACGAACCCGCGCAGCTTCACGCGTGTACTCTGTGCGAATTTAAGGCGCGTACGAAACCGTATTTGAAGATACATTACATTCGCAAGCACACCGAGGATTACAACTATAGCTGCGAACAATGCGGCAAGATGTTCAAGGTACAATCTGACTATACAACGCATATGAAGGATCACGATACAGAATCCTGCGTTTGTGACATATGCGGCACATCTTATCCCAGCAAGAGTTCTTTATACTTCCACAAGCATTACAAGCACAAGACGAAGATTAAGGAATTTGAGTGCCAAGTTTGCAGGAAGCGCTTCAAGACCCAAAAAAATCTTGACAGTCACGCTGAGCTGCATAAAATGAAGTACGTCTGCGAGCAGTGTGGTATGGAGTTCAAGTTCAAATATGGTCTCACAAAGCATCTCAGGACGCACTCGGGAGAAAAGTCATATCTCTGTGCAATATGCGGCAAAACCTTCGGCTGTCTCAGTTCACAAAAGATTCATTTGTTGACTCACGTTGGCGAGCGACCTTACGTTTGCGACATTTGCGGTCAGAGCTTCACTCAGCGATCGCCAATGATGTTGCACCGTAAAAAACATCCTGGCGTACATCCACCGCCTCCACCTATTAAAATTACGAACCTCCTGCACGGCGTGCAAGACAAAATTGTTGTAAATAAAAGTGCCAAGTGATTCGTGTGTAAAAACAAGATGAATTTGTGATATTAAGAGAATGATCTTATGGTTCTCTAATATACATATATAATCTCTAAAAGCGCGTGATGTGCAAACAGATGATTTTTAATTATTATCTCAGTGGCGATACATTTGTAATGTAACGCAATTTGGACAATCTCGTCTACATCAAAGGCGATATATTATTGTCTTGTGACATGTAAATTTTTAAATCGAAGGATCCTTTTTTTGATAGTACATGCTACTATATTGGTATATTGACTTTGTATTTAAATTTGTTGGAAAATTTACTTGAATATAAATTTTAAATGAGAATACTATATCAAGTTTATTAGATTTATGATTAAATTCTAACATTCTGCATTCAAGTGTTTATTTACTCTCTAATTAAATTTAGAATATTCGAAGATTGTAATCATACGGAATCGCAAAATTATTCTATTATTTTTTTTTTTTGAAACTTTTAATATATTTATATTATGATTATAAATCTGTTGGCAATATAAATACATAATACATATAGGAAAAATAATGCCTATATTAATCTAATATTAGATATAATTTTTTTCTTATGTTATACTGTATTTTGAACTCATTCATCGTATAATTTCATTTCATTTTTATATCCAAGTCTTCCAATTTTGTTTATGAATTTAATAAAAATATATCTTTATAATATCTTTGCAATATCAAATTCAATATTTTTTGATATTTCTTTGTTATTCTCTATTTTTTATATTTTAATTTTAATAAAACAAATAAGATTGTGTATTTTCGTTAACGATAAATTCTATTTTTCATAGAATAATAATTTTGCTTTTTATATTCACTGCAGCATGAAAGCATACATTTTTGACATTATTTAATAAATTCCGTGTGTGTAATTTAAATTGGGGATAAGAATGTTATCCTCTATTCAGTTTTTTAATAGAAATTTATTTTAAAAATGTTATCGAAAATATGATTTTATGATAATAATCCTCGCTTTTGATAGTGAACTTTTATGGAATGATGCAATGTACAGTATAAAATTGATGTAAAATATTAAATAAATATATATGTTTTTAGTAAATGAATGTATTCACACTTTCTACGATTGAAATATATATTGATGAATCTTTAAAAAAAAAAACTTAAATATAATGAAACAACATAAGAAAATAATATACAGGGTGTTTTACAATTAATGATTAAACTTTTATAGAGAGGCAAAATGAATTAAACTGAATCGAAAAGTCCTCTACTATTTTGCAATTTTTGAGGGGCGGACACAAAACACATTTGGCGATCTTTAAAAATTAATATCTTATCAACCATTATGAAAATTACAAAATGATAAAGGACTTTTCTATTTAGTTTGATTGATTCTGTCGATATGTGAGAAGATAATCATTAATTATCAGTCTGCATTATTAAATAATAGTCATATTTTCAGTAATAGAAAACAACTTTTTTGCTGCTGTAATGAATGTTTTTAAAAATATTTAAAGATATTTAAAAAAACAATTATTTAAATATCTTTAATTATTAGCTAATTGTAAATTATACTAATGTGAAAAAAATCTTTTTTTAAAAAATGAGTGCGAATGGAAATATCATGCAATAAAGTTAACATGTTAATGCTTCGTCAACGAATGTGAATTTTATTAATAATATTAAATCAACTGAAAATTTAAGGAGAATACTTTTAAATATCATATATTCAGATATTATTAACACAAAATTGATAAACATACATTTTTAAGTAAACAGTATGAAATAATAACAAATGTATTTTCCATTTTATTCTTATAAGAATTACTTAAATATAATGCAAAAGTTGTAAAGATGTTCTTAATATGAAGAAAATTTTTTTTATAACAATTTACAATTTTATATTGCATTATATCATAATGTTATATTCCTTGTTAAACAAATATATAATATGTTAAATAAATATATAATATTTAATGTATTGTGCAAAGAGAATGTTTTTACAGTCACTAGACAATTTCTGTGTATACAAATACTTATTTTGCACCACTGATTTATTTTTCTTGCTTTTAGGTCTACCATGTGATCTTCTTGAACAAAATTTTCTTAAGATTTAAAGCAACCATCAATTTTCTTTTCTGCCGATATAAGATTCTTATGAATTTGTCAAAGACAAGAGTGAAGATAAAAGTGAGATCGTAGAATCGTCATGTCTTTCATCATTAGTAAAAGTAGAAGCTGCTGACGAATTTGTGAAGAAGAAAATTAAAAGGACAAATTGAATCTAACATTAAAAATATATAGTGAAAATTTAAGTTGGAAAAAATTCAAAGAAATTGCAAATAATATTTGCAGAAGTTGAAGAAGCGATATTTACGGAAGATTCTACAGAATCAATTATTTGTTACATAAAAAGACATGCAATAAATGCATTCAAACGAGTACAAATTTCACTATGTCATATGTAACAAGATTACAATTTTTAAAGCAAGAGGATTTCGATAGCCATATGGCAGCGCAATAAGATTTACAATTATCAAAATTGCAGTGTTCAACTTGAAGAGATGTCATTTAATTAACAAGTCATCTGTATTTATGATTTATGCATTATTAAGAAGAAATGTAATTGTGCGTAAGAAGTATCAGATGCACATTTATCGTCATTATCTGTCTCTTGGAAAACAAGCAGTTATTTTACTTGTAATGCTGTATTTAGTTTTGTATGCATATACATAATTAATAAATCTACTTGTTTAAATATAAGAAAAAATGTGAATTGATGAGGGATAAATAAAAAATAAAGCTTAAATTAAATCTATTTACTTGAAACAGTTATATTTATTAAGTGATTTATGCATATTAAGTTATCTGAAATTTGTTATGTTATTTTCCACCAACTTTTAATTTATATAATATAAGTGTAAATTTGAATTGTTACACAGTTTCAATAAATTAATTTTATATCCTTTTCATATCCTGAAAAAGACATTTTATAATGTATATATCGAATATAAAAAAAATATGAATGAATTCGTGGCTTGCGAATTATACAATAGTTCCACGATTCAATCGTATCCAAAACTTTTGTAGAAACATCTTTTAGACCTGGAGTAAGTAGTGATTGAGATGTTCAAATTTTAACAACATTACTGAAACTAACCGTTGTATTTTATATGTTTTAGAGAACAAAACTGCAGCGAGAAGATCTTGCAGATGGACACTTCTGGTTGCTTTATTGCCGCAAAGGATTCAATATCGATGAAAGAACTGTGGCAACACATTGATGCTAATGATAAACTACACTATTCGTTAGTACCGATGTTAAAAGATGTCCATAAAGCTGAAGAAACCACAAAAGTACTTAATGTATTATCGTTGGCCCCTGTCAAAATCCAAGAAATCAAGGATCAACAGAGCAATCAGAAAATCAACGAATGTAGCATCAGTAATTGCATGGATTCCTTGATGCGTTTGCACAACGTAGTCATCGATAGTTATACTTGTGATAAGTGCAATATGAAATTTCCTATGCAGTCTATGCTAAGTCGCCACAAAATAACACACAATATGCATTCATGGCTTCGAGAAGGACGTCTGAAAGAAAAGTACATGCTATATTTAAAGACGAACGTTCGAAGACAATCCAAACAATTAAAGTTGCGTTTACAGGAAGCAAAATACGGGAGCAAATACGTATTTTACGTTTGCACCTTTTGTGATTTTGATTGTAATAGATTAGCAACTTTAGATGCGCACGTAAAAAAGAAACATAAGAAAGAAGTGGCTAAAACAAATCCTAAGAAGTTCAATTGTACGATTTGCAGTTATGAATGTTTGAGTGAAACGAATCTGAACATGCACATGCGCAAGCATAGGAACAAGAATACAATGAGTTTTGTTTGCAACATGTGTGATTTTGAATGTAAAAGAAGTACTACTCTAGCATCTCACTTGGCACAAAATCATAAGAGGGCTAAGAAAAAGTTAGAGGCAAGTTGTACTGAAAAAAAACGTAGAATAACGAAATGTAACTACACGTCTTTCAAGAAGATTAGTCAAACAGATTGTTCGTATAGCCGCGGAACAGCAGTTAAGACTACTGCGTTAATCTCATCCGAGAATCCTAACTTAATAATTAAAACAGAAGTTAGTGTTGAAGACAACAATGAAACATCGGCGATCGCCGTTGATGTTCCAAAGACATCTAATCAGAAGAAATCTGTTGAAGAACATTGCGATCTTTGCGATTTTACGTGCGCAAAAAAGAGCACACTATACTCTCATAAACGCCGGCACAAGGTGGAGGATGTTAATAAGGTGTACACGTGCAATGAGTGCGGATTTAAAACTGCCAAGAAATCGTCGCTATATTCTCATATCAAGCGAAAACACAAACAGCCACAGTCCTGCGACGGCGACGCGCAGCCAGAATTATTTTATTGCAACCAGTGTGAATACAAGAACAAGAACAAGTATGAATTGAAGATACACGTCGCGCGCAAGCACACAGATGACTTCAAATTTTCCTGTGAAACTTGCGGTAAGAAGTTCAAGGTTAAAGGCGATCTGACGAACCATATACGTTTCAGCCACCGGGAGCAACCGGTGATTTGCGATGTTTGTGGCAAGACTTGTCTCAATAGCAATTCTTTATACGTGCACCAGAAGTTTGCACACTACAAGGCCAAGTACGAGTGTCAGATATGCAAGAGACGAATGGTCAGCCAGGAGAATCTCAATGAACACATGCTCAGGCAGCATGAACGCAGAGAGAACGTGGTATGCGAAGAGTGCGGCAAGACATTCTCGCGGAACAGCAGATTGAAGGTGCATATGAGGATTCACACCGGGGACAAACCATACAGTTGCACCATCTGCAATAAATCTTTCGCTCGTAGGACAGCTCTCAAGCAACATCTGCTTATCCACACCGGTATCAGGCCATATGTATGCGATATTTGCGGCAAAGCTTTCACTCAGAAGCCGGGTCTAATCAGTCACAGGAAGTCGCATCCAGGTTCTCATCCACCTCTGCCGCGCGTCCTTATCGACCATATTTTGAACGATGTTATGAACGGTTAACATGGTGCTTGATTGATATAAAGTTTGTACGTAAGATTCCAATGAGTGTACTTTTCATACAACTGGTCGTACTTTCGTAGGACGATAAAAAACTGTATTCCAAAATTCACTGTCAGTGCTGATATCTTACAGTGTACATAATGTAAGCTATAGATTTTCAGCATACTGGTAATGAATTTTGGAATTTGGAATTTTATGTAGCTGGTGTATAAAAAAAAATATCCTTGTGTTATTAATATTCATATACTATGCAAATGAGATACTTTCAATATACAAATTTTTTATCAAGTGATATCTAGAGGTAATGGTACATATAATAATTATCACATAAGACAACTCAATATATTATTTACAAAGAATTTTAATTGTCATATGTATATGTAAATGAATCTTACACGTATTTTTTATATAGAATAAAATATCAATTGTATGCATTAAGTCAATTTTTTAAAATGAAATCTCTTTCTAAAACTTATTAATTTGTTTTGTTATGCATTATATTATTGTCATTTAACTTGTTTATTCCGTTAATTAAAGAAGAATTAAGATTTGAAATTTTTCAAAATTATATTTCATAATATAATGTTTTAAAATTGTTTTTAAAATAATTGATTATTGAATCTTATTAGTTATTCCTGTAATTTATTTGTTATCTTTGGAAACATTCTTATTCTAAATGTATGTATGCGTCAAATCATTGTATAATTATTCGCGCTTATAAGTACGATGAATTTATTGCGAAAGGATATTTAAACATTCTTAATATTTGAATGGTATATATTTTTTTATGTATAGCACAATATATTCTAGATTTAATATATATATATATATATATATATATATATATATATATACACACA
>NW_012130120.1:233789-234915 GCF_000143395.1 Atta cephalotes | reverse complement strand
ACACACAGAGTGTTTGGAAAATAATGATAAATCTTTCGCATAGAGATAGAATGGATTAAACTGAGAAGGAAAGTCTTCCATCGTTTTGCAATTTTCGCAATAGTTAACAAGATTTTAATTGCTAAACATTGCTGAAAATCTTCAATAATTTTTTATTTGTAGTTTTTCTGATAGTATTTGAATAAAAAATTATTGAAAACCAATTTTCGGTAATTTTTAGCAATTACTATCTTATTAACTATTTAAAATTGCAAAAATTTCAAAATGATAGAGGACTTTTCTTCTCAGTTTAGTTTCCATTCTGTTTCTATGTAAAAGATTTATCATTATTTTCCAAATATCCTGCACACACACACACACACACAGCGCGCGCGCGCGCGCGCGCGCGCGCACTCACATAAACACGCACCCAGGCACGCACACGCCGAACACACACACACACACACACACACACACACACATATATACAGGATGTTCCAAAAAGGTTGAGATCCCGATTTACTCAGGGGAAGATGACATTTTTGAAAAAAATATTTCATACAAAAGTTAAGTATGAAAAGTAAATATAAAGTATAAAGTAAATAAAAAAATCTATTTATAGATCTTATCAGTTTGATCTTGGGTGGCATCGCCAAAGTTAAGGTCAAATCGATTTTTTAAAATGGAACATCCTGTTTTTGATGTCAGAATCTAATAAAACATTAATAAAGTTATTTTTCATTAAGTATTTTTCATTAAGTATTTTTATAAGGCTTGAAATTTACACTATATGGATAATATTTATCAAGATCAAGGCTATTGGAGGTTATATCTTTTATTTTCAAGCCTTAAAACTCGAAAAATATTCAATGAAAAATAATTTTATAATGTTTTGAAAAGTTCTCGACCAACTATTAAATTCTGATATCAAAAATAGGATATTTTATTTTAAAAAATCGATTTGATCTTGACTTGATCTTGGCAACACCATCCGAGATCAAACTGATAAAATCTGTAAATAGATCTTTCGTCATCCTCCTGAGTAAATCCGGAGTTCTGACCTTTTTTGAGTATCCTGTATATGTGTGTGTGTGTGTGTGTGTGTGTGTGTGTGTGTGTGTGTGTGTGTGTGTGTGTGTGTGTGTGT
>NW_012130120.1:215422-233769 GCF_000143395.1 Atta cephalotes | reverse complement strand
TATGTGTGTGTGTGTGTGTGTGTGTGTGTGTGTGTGTGTGTGTGTGTGTGTGTGTGTGTGTGTGTGTGATTAATGTAATCGAATGTAATTTAACTGTTTAGCGTTACAGAATGTATAAATTAATACAAAACAAATTTTTGCTTACCACTAGAAATAAGTGTAATTATTGATACTTGTTGTTGATTGTAATTTTTGAGAGATAGAAGAAATAATTGGAAAATGATATATAAATAATTAACAAAATCACAAACTTATGTTTTATCTGAAATGTGCACCTACACTCTATTTATATAAAAAGATCCTTTATTCGCAAATATTAAATTTTAAATATTAAATTTATTTAGAAGGATAAAAGAGACAAAATTACGAAATAAAAATTTTAAAACTATTTTTATTCAATAATAAAATTTCTAACTAACATATTGTATTATTTTCAGGGTCATAAATGGAAATGGATGTTTTCTATATGGCAAAGAATCTATTCCAATGCAACTGTGGAAAGTAGTTGATTTAGAAGGATGTCTCTGTTATGCCTTTCTTCCAGTAAATCACATATCAAAAAAAACAGAAGAAAATCAATACAATCAGAAACAGATTGTTGAAATATTGAAAATCGAGACTGATAATATGGTAGAAATTACAGATGATAACAGTGTAATTTATACAGACGTATCGAACGATGTCTATACAGTAAATAAAAACAAAAAAATCTTGTCGGCAGACGAGTTAGATTCGGATGAAGATCAACTTAACAATAAGAAGGAGACCAAGGTTTATACTTGTGATAAGTGCAATATTTCCTTTCCCATGATGAAGATGTTAAAGTTTCATTGGGATCTAATGCACAAACAAGATAAAGATATTATTACGTTCACCTGCAGTTTCTGTACCTTTGAAAGTACCAACAAATCGACCTTTTATTCGCATATTAATAGGAAACATTCCACGAATCGTGTAATTAAACGAAGAAAAAAGCCGCAGGAATACTTGTGTAACTTTTGCGGATTTGAATCTCCAAACCGACGACGGTTAAAAGAACACCTCGATCGTAAACACGGATCCGAGTATAAGTATGACTGTGAGCATTGCGGCAAAAAATTCAAAGTGAAAAGCGATATGAGATTGCATGTACGTTTCAAGCACATGGAGGACCCAGTAGTATGCGATATCTGCAATAAGACCTGCTCCAATACTAATTCACTGTATGTGCACAAAAAGTGGGCGCATTTCAAGCCCAAATATAAATGTGAAATCTGCAATAGGCGTTTGGTCACGCAGGAGAATTTAGATCAACATATCTTTCTACAGCACGAGTCCAGAAAGAGTTTCACGTGCGAAGAGTGCGGTAAATCTTTCAATGACAATCATCGATTGAAACAGCATATGATGACCCACACCGGTGACCGACCGTATGACTGTCATATCTGTGGCAAAGCTTTTGCGCGTAGAACTGCTTACAGACAGCATCTGTTACTTCATACGGGAAAACGACCGTATATTTGTGATATTTGTGGGAAAGCCTTCGCGCAAAAACCTGGATTAATATGTCATCGAAAATGTCATCCTGGAGAGCATCCTCCTTTACCAGTGGTGCACATCGATCACATTCTTAACGATTTTATGAAAAAGTGAAAAAGTTTCAAACATGGAATAATTTCACCAAGACACTCATTTTAAAAAAATAGTATAGAATTTCGTCACTATATATTAACAATTTCAGATTATGTTTTAAAAATTTAATTTGTAATTTTATTGATAAATGCATACTTTAAATTACACCTCACCGATTTTAACGGTTTAATTTCACCATCAGAGTTCGAAAACGTTATCAGGGTGTTCCCATGTATCATTATTCTTGTTTAACATTGGATGAGCAACAAGGATAAAACGATATATGGAAACACTCGGGTAACGTTTCCAAACGCAGCTCAGATATGTTGTAGGGGAAAGTGTTCTGAATAATTCTCTACAAGAATTAAGTGAGGGATGGTAATCGTTTAAAAGAAAAATAAATTAAAGTTCCATAATATGTAAAGGATAATATTGACAAGGGAAGTTATATTATATATGGCAAGAAGTTATATTCCTTTAGGCAGGGAGGAGAGGTGAGGTGAATTTCTAATTTCGCGTGAAAAGTCGGACGACCCTAGGGAGGGGAGAGGTGCGATAGAGCAAACCTCACATTCGGTGAGATGTAACTCAAAATATACATTTATTATCATCTAGTACTTTTATTATCTAGTACTTTTCATCACTATCTTTAATGTTCATACTAGTATGTATGTATGTATATGTATGTAAGATAAAGTGGATCGTTTTGTTTACTTTACGAGCATGATTAAAAATAAAATACATATATAATCTTCAAATAAATGTTAGATTTTACGATCGTTATAATTGTTACGTGAATATCACATAATAATGAGATAAGGTTATAAATGTTATAGTGATACACAGTAGTATGTCAATAAAAATAATCTCTCTGAATGATGGAGAAAATTTATTTGCAATTTAATATCGCATATTTTTTCATAAAATCTTACAAAATTTTTTATAAATACAATTTTTACTATGAGAAATAAATCATAATAATGCTTTTATAAATTTGTTTTATATGATACATAAATAGTAATTAACAATTATGTGTAAATAATTAACAATTATGTGTAAGTATAACAAATTTTATAGAATAGAATATTTACTTCAGTTCACATATCAAGAAGAGGCTTTATTATACACATTTATTTACAATTTTTTTGAAGTAAAAGATTTACATATCAAAAAGAATTTCAGAAACTTACACAATTTCTGTATTTACAGAAATTGAAAGCAAATGTTTCAATCCTTATTTTCATAAAATAATAGCAAAATATATGTCCTATTTTAATCTTTCAAATTGACATAAATAATATTAGAATTGCTCAAATCCTTATGGAAACATTATATTAATATTCATTTTTTATTTTTATTACAGGAAGGTCAATTATACGTGCTTTTGGAATAATTTTTGTTTCTGTCTTGAAGAAAAATCTATGATTATGAGATCTTATTATAAGAACAACATTTTTTTCGGTTCTATTATAATTTTGATAGATAACTAAAAATATTTTTAGAACTACATATAATTATTAAATATTAATTTTTAAACTATGGCATTCTTTTTTTCAATTTTGTAGAAGTTTACAAATTTCTAGGTTGAAAATAATCACAAGTAATTCTTATGAAATAATTCTTTTATAACTTTCCAATTCTTTTATTATTAATTTTCACGATATGAAATATTCAGGATTAAGAATTATGAAATTAAAAAAAAACAATTATTACAAATTCATCGAGTTATAAATTTGCACTTTAATTTACAATTCTGCTATAACAGTTTTATTCTATTTTCTAATATTATATTATATATATATTATAAAATTATGTTACTATGCTAATATATTTAATAGTTTAATATTATGTACAGTGAGTCATAGAAAGGTTGCAACACTTTTTTTCAATAGGTTTCGGAACTAAAACCTTGTTCGTAGAACAGTTAACCTGGTTAAATCCATATGAGTAAGAATGATAAAAACCAAGTGAGCAACTCCAGTGAGCAGAGTGCATTCCGAAATTCATCTAAAAAGTGTTACAATCTTTCTGTGATTGATCCATTGCGATTAATCATTTTTTTCGTTATTCAATCAGAAGTTACCACAGCTACCTTTGTCTTCAAAGATCAGAAGACGAAAATAGCCTTAGCTGTGATTGCATCTGATTACATAAAAAAAAACGTCATTGTTATCCTATAAGCTTTCCACATCAACAAAATTTTTGTTTTTAAACCCCGAGTAGAGGGGTGAGAATAAATTTAATTCTCGTACCAATGTGTCTTCGCAAATTTAGATTTGAATGTAAGTAGTCCAAGATCTGTATACTTGCCAGCTGTGGAACCGTAATAAAGATATATCTTTGTAATGTTGTAGGAAACCGACAGCGGATAGTTTTGCCAGCGAAGCGGAGACGAATAAAACTGGAGCAAAAACATCGACTTTTGCATGTAAACAAGAAAAGAAGTCACAGAAGGGTTATGAAGAAAAATGCAATTCGTTCGTCTGCAATATCTGTCTTAAATACTTCAAGAGCAAGTACTTACTGAAACGTCATGAACTCACGCACACGACGGAGATTATGCGCGGATGTGAAACGGACGTGAAAGAAAATTCTACATTCACTGATGAGGTGCCGCAAAAGCAAGCACCTCTCCCATGCGTAACGTGCGATTTTCGCTGCAATAAGAGATCCACGATGATCGCGCATCTTGCCGAGAAACACGACGGAATCGCAAACAATGACAGATTCGCCGGTGACAAGCGCGAGTTTACCTGCGTCGTCTGCGGTTTGGTGTTCACCCGCAAAGAGAGCCTGAGGTCGCATTTCATCCGTAAACATACTCAACATTATGCTTACTCGTGTGAGCATTGTGGCAAGGGGTTCAAAGTTAAGGGTGACCTCACCACCCATACCCGGTTGAATCATCAGGAGTCACCGGTGGTGTGTGGTGTCTGCGGCAAAACCTGTCGAAATAGCCACAGTCTATACACTCATCAGAAACATGCGCATTACAAGGCAAAATATGAATGTCCGTTGTGCCATCGACGGCTCGTAACACAACAAAATCTGGATCAGCACTTGCTGACGCAGCATGAGAGGAAGGAAAAGTCGGTGTGTGAGCAATGCGGCAAGACCTTCTTCGAAAATTACGATTTGAGGAAGCACATGAGAATTCATACGGGCGACAAACCGTATAGCTGCACAGTCTGCGGCAGAGCGTTTGCCAGGCACAGCAGCCTGAGCCAGCACCTCCTTCTGCATACCGGCGAGCGTATCTACGCCTGCGATGTATGCGGCAAGACGTTTGCTCAAAAGGCCGGTCTTATCTGTCACAGGAAAATTCACTCGGGCGATCTGCCGCCCTTACCGGTGATGCATATCGACCATATACTGAAGGAATTCATTAAGAAATAAAATCGCATAATTTGAAAACGTCATCGGTGCTTTGCGATTTTCATCTTTTGTTTTTCTCTCTCGTAACGATTAAAATGATTAAATAAATAATTTAAATAATTTTAAATAAATAATTATCACATGTATCTACGTACAATAAAATCATACTGTTGGTTAATCGCTGAAATATAAAACAAAAAACGAATTACGAGGCATTTGTTTGTAATGTATTATGACTGATAGCGTTGATACAGATGAAAAATTTAAATGAATTACATTTTTATAAAAAATTATAAAAACTTATGGTAAAAACGGAATTTTTAAAAATCAGTTTTAATTGTAAAAATGAAATTTGCGAAATCACAAATCTTATTATAATAAGATAATAATAAAACAAAACTTATTATGAATGATTTCTAATATTACGAGATATGTGTGAAGCTTGTTAATTCTTATTTTGATTTATTAATATTTTTACATTGAGTTTAATATTTTCATTTGATGCATTTTATTTTATGATAATCTAAGTTTTAAAATTTTACCTTGAAATTTTTAGTTTTTCGAAAAAAAATGTGTAAATAAAAGAATATTATAGAAATATATAAATATACAAATATTTCATTATTCAAAAATATATAAATATATAAATATTTCATTATTCAAAAATATGCAAAAATTTAAAAAAATAATAAACTTATGTTTATTTTTTTTAATTTGCTTTTAAAGTTTAAGCATCATAATTACGCGAATTTTAAGTCAATTGCAATTATAAACAACATTGTTTACGAGACATTTATAGTTCGTATTCTATTGTTATTTATGTTCTAAATATTACTTGACCCATTTTTCATTTCTCATCAATGTTTTTAGTAGTATAATATAATGTATTATTTAGAAATAAGCTAACTTTAACTGGATCTTTCTAAAATTGTTAAAATAAATTGTATTGATTATACTGGATGTGTACTTGTGTGCAATACTTTATTTTTTTTAAATATTTTATTTCGAATTTTCCCATTTTATGACAATTTCATAACTAATGTAGGTTGCAACGGAGTGTAATGCTGATCAACAAGAAGGGTAGTTTTAGCTCCTCGTTTGTGAGTACCTTCGTTGATCTGTGATCTCTGATTAAATTTATATTAGAGAATAAATGATAACTTCTAGCTTATAATTTTTTGCGGTATAAATAAAAATCACATATAATTGTTCTAATAATTATTTCATTCCGTGATGTTTCAGACACCAAGGCGCGTATAATTCTCGTGGCATTTTCATCTTTGGTAATGAATCACTGGTGATGAAGACGTGGCAAATTTTGGAATTTGATGGCAAACCGTATTATGCGTTTGTTCCTGAAGGCGATGTGCCTTTACCGGACGAAGATATACTAGATCAAGTAGAATCATTAGAGGAGGAAGTAGAAATAATAAAAAATGGGAATATTGGTATAGATAATGTAAAACGGAATTACTCGGAGGAGGAATACGTTTGTACGGAAGAGAAATCATACAATGTTGAGAGCATTCTTAACGAAAATGTTGAGGAAATAGAGGAATTGGATATAAAACCGATCATACTAAACGGCATCAGTGAAGCTGTGGATGGCAAAACAGCTGGAGATTTATATCAGGTGAAAGTAGAGGGTAGTATGGTGACTATCGAGAAACTTGCGTCCAATACAGAGACAGATGGGAAAACAACCGAAGATCAGATGGAGGATATAAATGATGATGAGGGAGAAATAGAATATCTTGAGGAAGCAATGCTAGATGTACCTAGCATTGCTCCCTCCCCTAGCAATAAAGCATCGCGTATGAAAACACCTGCCAAGAATTCCAGTGAAGCTATGAAGTGCAAATTGTGCTCGGAGACATTTGATACGATTTTAGCCTTTAGAAAACACGTAGCATGGAGTCATAAAAAGAAGATGTGCATAATAGAAAACGATGCTTATATATGCGCTGTGTGCGGCTTTAAAACTCAGAAGAAGAGTTTGTTTGCCGCTCATCTGGATAGGAAGCATGAAACTTGGAAGTCCCGAAGACGGTCTACCAATACTAAATTTCCTTGTAGTGCTTGCGGTTTTATTTGCAGATCGAAGCATTCCTTGCAGTCTCACTTTACGAGGAAACATACGGACAAGTACGAGCATCAGTGCAGTTTCTGCTCAAAAAAGTTTAAGGTCAAGGGGGATCTAACGAATCATATACGATTTCATCATAAAGAGAAGCCGGTCAAGTGCGACGTATGTGGTAAACTGTGCCTTAATTCCGGTTCGCTTTACGTCCATCAAAAGTGGGCACACTACAAACCTCAATACGAGTGTCATATCTGTAAAAGACGTATGGTAACACAAGAAAATCTGGATCAACATTTGGTGACACAGCACGAAAAACGCGACAAGATAGTCTGCGCGGAATGTGGTAAAACTTTTACAAAGAAAGATTCATTCAAGAGACACATGGTGGTACATACAGGATGCAAACCGCATTCCTGTATGATCTGTAGCAAACCCTTCGCACGAAGATCCCAGTTGCGTCAGCATCTGCTTATTCATACCGGCAAGCGTCCATTTGTATGTGACATATGTGGCAAAGCATTCACGCAAAAGCCAGGCTTGATCTGCCACAGAAAAACTCATCCTGGCCAGCATCCGCCATTACCCGTGATGCCAATCGCAGATTTTGTTAAAGAATTCACTGATGGATATGTACAGGAAATGAACGCGCCAGAGAACGAAGAGGAGATCAATGAGGAAGAAGTATTGAACATTTAATTCGTCATGTGGATATATGTTGAAGTATATATTTTTTTACTAGTGTCTAAAACAGCAAAAGCATGTGATTATTACGGAATAAAAATAAAAATTGACAAATTTCATGTACTTATTGTTAGTACAGAAATATTAAAAGCTTAAGCGGCAATCACAAGCGGAATTTTTATTTATATGTCTTATGTTTTCACGCAGGATCATGTATTGATTATACATGTATTTTAATAATACAATTAGACTCTTTTCAATTTTCATATTGTTTACTCTTTCCTTTGTTTTTTATTAATTATTTATTTTTTTGGCATATTGTTTTTGCGTTTTAGACAAATGTAAAAAGTGAAAGCAAAAGAGAAAAACATAAACAATGAACAATAGAAAATGAAGAGTTAAGTGTCAATAAAACTCGTGATTCTGAAAATTCAAAATAAAGAAAGAGAAAATATCAATAAACAAGTTGTCGATTATTCAAATTTCTTCTAATTATTTAATTTTATTTCTTTAAAAATCCAATTTTATCGATATGAATTTGATATTTATGAAATTCTTTATAATTATCACTAATAAATCTACATATAATGTAGGTTGTTATAGAATTATAAACATTATTTGTCAAAAAATAGTTACAATTTTAAAATTTGACCAGTAATTACTCATTGTAATAAGAATGTACTGATAAAAATATTCCATTGACGATAAGAATATGATTGTAATGTATAATTATTTCTTTATTTCCAAAGTTTGAATAATCGTTTAGGATAACTGAATATATATATAATAAATAAGTTTAAATGTAGATATGTAGCTAGCAATTGTAAATTACATCTTTCTAAGAAGAATAGAAGAAGTGATCTTATCATTTATGTCGGCTTTTCGCATCTTGATGATTATTATTACAGTAAAATTAAAACTGTACATTTCTTTAATCAGTAAATTTCGAATTATATAAGGTTATATAACATCACATAATGTTTATATCTGTGGACTTACTAAAATTAATGAAGAAATATAGCTATACATTATTTCGACGATAATTTTTATTTGATTATTATTCAATATATATTGCTAAACAAAATTATGGCATAGAAAAATTTAGGACAAAAATTGGCCAACATTGATTGACTGACTTTGTGGAAAATTATATCGTAGGAAAAATAACATTTTTTTTTTTTTAATTTATGTTTGAAATCTCTACTTTAAGATGCTATGGCCAGATTTTAAATTTAATGCACCTCTACCACTGTAACTCACAATATGAGAGTGTGTTTGTCATATTGAAAATTGCAAAGTTTGATGGAATGTGTGGACTTTATAAAACTTTTTAGAGGAATATCATTTGCAGCGGCATAAAATTCGAACTTTTCCCTTTAATTAAAAAAAATACGAATTGCTGCGATTTTTTTTGCAAGTTACAACACTTTAAAGTAGCCCCTCGCATTTTTTACATATACTATCAACTGCCGATTATCTGTATTACTGGATATGTTGCGTGTTAAGAAATTTGGCAAGACAACCTGTCAATCTCGGAAACTTGTCACAAACTCTAGTACAAATCTGGAATGACTACGCAGAAAGAAATTAGGACCTGCATTAATATGAGGAGTCAACTGCAAGCAGTAATTGAACAACGCGGAGGCAACACGAATTACTGAAGTTTATATCACTCAGAAACACGATGTGCAAAATCCATCTAACAACCGTGATGCATGTTCGGTAATGCAGATAATGTCAGCAATTTTTGACAAAGTTGGCCAATCTGCTCAAAATTTTCTATGTCATAATTTTTTTGAGCAGTTCTTAATACTATTTTATTGATAAAAGGAAAATAAGACCAATAACACAATATATTTATCAGTGCAAATATTGATTTTGTAAGTAGAAAAAGAATGCAATGTACAATAATAGCTACAATAATACAAATTAATTATAAAGTAATGTAAGTACAATTGGTAAATTAAAGTTATATAAGTTTTCTGTTCAATGTAACATTATTTTATAGAAGATCAATTTAAATAGAAAGTAAATGTAAAAAGAACATGTAATCGGCATACTCAAAATCTTATTTCTTTTCTTCTCTTTTATGTTAGAAATATATTTTATATGAACATTTCATATATTATTTCATTCATTGATATAAATTTAGATTCGCAATCTGTGCATGATATTAAAAAATTTTGCAATTGGAGAGAATATAAGATAATAAACAAATACTTAATTATTTATTCTGTTATTTAAGATTAGATTTAAAAATTAAACAGAAAAATTAGTAATTATTGATTTTAAATCAATAATAATTTTTAGAAAGTGCTTTTTTTATGAATAAGAAATGTCTTTTTTTTGTTTTGCCACATTAAGATAAATATTTTATTCTTTTAAAGGATTCAACAATTTACTCTGACAGTTCGATCAGGAAATATATTTTTGAAGATAAATTAAAAACAATAACAAAATTATATAATATTAAATGAAATGAATATTATATAAATTTGACATTGTATTGTCAGACATTTTTTAAATAAAACATCATTTTATTTGAAAGATCTTTTTATTTAATCTAGTTTAAAAATTTCCTTTTCGAATCTTCAGTTATAATTAAAAGTAAAATATACCGAGACACTATTATATATCCACATTATTAATATTTTTTTTCTTATTTTTTATCTTAAAGAATTCTCTTAGAATTCGTAAAATGATAATTTTTTTGAATGAAAAGTATATTGTGTTAAAATTAAATATAATGCTGTATAACAAAATTTTACCTATTGTGTAAAGTTTTCTATTATATACGTAGAATTAGTGTTATTATATGTAGAGAAATAATATTTTCATTTTTATATAAGAATACGAATTAACTGTTTAAATGTCACATAGTATTTGTATATAGGATCCATTTTAATCTATCCAATAGAATATCTCTCAATTTATCTTTGGAAAATTTTTAAATTTAAGATAAAAATTGCTAAAGGGAAAGGAGATGGTGATCTTGAGATGTCCTTAGAGTCAAATGAGTTATTTAAAAAAATTGTTTAACTGAAATTATATAGTTTTTTTACATAATATGATTTCTTTAGTTACTCTGCATATAAAAGTACTGAGATAAATATATATTGAAAAATATTAACGTAGATGTGTTAATAGTTTTCGAGTTATTTTATATTTTATTTTGGCACATATTGATATGAAATATTAAACATCTTGTAAACTATTCATTTTTTGATAAGTAGTACTTTTTATGTACAAAATAATGAAATGAATCAATTGATGTAAAGAAAACACATAGTTTAATTAAAAAAATATATATTTTGTAGTATATAATCCTGTAGCGTTTTACAAAGCATTAACAAAAGAGTTAAAAAAGTTTATATAATCGCTTTTTTAGTGTTTTGCAAGCGCTGCTATGCTACTTGGGAATTACATAATTTTATTTATTAAGCAATTATATTTTTTTACACTAATTGATTTATCATTATTTTATGCATAAAAGAATTAAGATACAGATTATTAAAAATGAACAGTTTACAAGATATTTAATACTTCATATCAATATGTGCTAGAATAAAATATTATAATTCGAAAACCATTGATCTTTCGATATCTCTACTTTAATAGTTTTTATATGCAGAATAATTTAAAAAAATTATATAATGTAAAAAAAATACATTCTATTAAAAAAATTTCAAGTAATCTTGACCTTAAAGACATCTTCTCAAAGTTAACTAAGCTTACTATTTTCTTTCCTCCTAATAGTAATTGAGCAACTTTTGTCTAAAACAGTTTTGTCTTAAACTTAAGAATTTTGAAATATTTTACTGGATGAATTAAAATAAACCCTGATATATTAAATATCATTCATGTTACATAAAATTAAATAGTTATTATCGGTTTTTGCACGATACATGTTCTTTAGAGGATACATTAATATTAATTTGAATAATTTTACATTGATTGACTTCATATGTGAAAGACATATAGCAGAATTATTTCTTTTAACATATAACTGCACTGAGACAAATTTCTGGTTGGAAATAGACCAGAAAAATTCTGATCATATCAATCAGAAAAATTCTGATCATATCAATCAGAATTTTGGTTATCTTGAGTAGAGTTACAGTAGCTTCAACCAGAAAATTCTGATTTGTTCATTTTCAAACAGAATTCCAATTAATGCAAACAGATTTTTTCCAGTGTGTTCAACAAAATTAGACTAGTAGTAAATCGTGTGCACAGGAGCATAGATTTCTGTTTTAAAGAAATATTTTTGATAATTTTTAATTGTAAATTATACTTATATAAAAATAAATTTAGTTAGCATATATATTTAGTTAAAGAATATTAATAGTATTAATAATAGTATTAACATTGTGATCCTGTTGTAATAGTCTATGCTTGACTAAACTTTTACTTGACTGGCCCAGTCAGCCAAGCCTGTCGAAAACAAATTTTTTAATATTTACAAATTTTGTCGACAAAAACACCAAATAATAAAATGCAAGTTTTGTTAACACAAATCACCGAATTTGTTATCAATTCTGTTTGCAAGTTTGATGTTAATCTAGCGAGAATGCGAAATTTGCTAACAATTTGCTTATTGGATATCTATGCCACTTTCGAAAACGATTCAGATTTTATGAAGCATTTCATAAAGTGGCAATATGCGTAAGTATACTTTGCATTAATCAGATATGTTTAGAGTTTAATGATAATAATAATAATCTTTTTCTGAAACTTTTAGGAATATAATCGGTACGGATTCTTTAAAATTCAACGAAGAACAATCTGTCGCAGTTTCGATTTCCTGAGAAGAAAAATCCAAATTAAAAGTAAGTTTGTATATACAAAAAGCCAGCATGTCAAAAAACCACATTCGTTCTCTATTTTATCTAAGCTTAAAGTGAAAGTTTATAGTGAAAAAACATTCAAGAAATATAGTCAAAAAAAAGAAGTTGAGCAAGAGAATTTGGATCTACAATGACATTCATTTTATTATTCTTAAATCATAGCTTGAAAAGTCATAGAAGGAGTTATCTTCATTTCCGCGGACATTGCGAAGAAGTTGAATTTCATCTCTTGAGTTGAGATCAATTTGTTATTAAAATTCTTTTGAATTATCGAAGAAAAATAATAACATTTCCCTGCGATATTGCTTATACACACAAATACATGCTATGAGAGTATTAGAGTTATGTATGTGTGTGTAATGCCTGCCAAAGAAGGATTCCATAGACATGTGCAATACATGCAATCGATAAACAATATGCGACCTATATGGCCAGTATCTGTTGTGTAAAAGACAGCATATGAGTCGCATCTACAATAGTTTTTTTTTTGGCATGCGTGTAAGAGGAAGTTCATAACAAAAAAGTTGCTTGCACAGCAAGTTATACAATAGTCGAAAGACTATCGTCTACTATCTGCGGTAAGATCTTGAACAGCAAAAACTTTCTAAGGACGCACGTGAGGTATCACGACAATGTGATAATGTGTGGTTGCATAGCAGAAGATCCAGAACAAATAAAAGCAGCATCTACTGATGTACATCAACATTAGATCTGCGACATCTACAGTCAAAGCTTCGAATAGAAGTTTCATACATAAGAAGAATCATCTTGATCCTTTATCTTCTTGATTATCTACATATCAATAGATTGTCTTATCGAAAACCTGCTGAAGACAAAAACGGAAAAGAGGAATTAATGCCTTAAAGAAGAAAAACGAATTCGAGACGTGCAATGTGTCAGACTACGTAAATAAATCTTTCTAAAACTAAGACAAATGTCCGTTTATAGTCATAGTATAAGAATAATAGTTTCACTCAGTTAAAAATAGTGGCGACCGTTCTGCACAATTTTCAACACGGTGATCAGTTTCTCTATTCCCTAAGATTCTTCGCTCTTATTGGTTTTCAACATGGCCGAGTGGGACATAAAAATCAAATGTATCGACATAGAATGAAACTACTGTTTTTACTTATACTGTGTCAAGCCTATTTAAGGCCTCCTTAATCTATTTTTAGATGTTTAGTAGCTCATAAAATAATTTGTAAAGCATCTGAAGATATATTTAAGGAAGCCTTAAATACAGAACTTGACTATGAATACGAATATTAAAAAGATCTTAGTTTTAAATCTTAGTTTTAAAAGGATTTATTTACATAGAGAGAGAATTTTTGCAAGGAGAAGGAAAAATTTATATTATTGTATTAGAATATTTTGTTAAAAAATATTTTGCTAAATAAAACATTTTAGAACAATGATGATTCTTGATGCAAGCATTGTCGGTTTAATAATAATTAATATCATTTGTATATGTATATACAATAGCACTTATAAATATTTTGACATTAATATTTTTGTCATACTTTACGAAAAATTAAATACTTAAATACGATAAAAAAAATCGTAGAGAAGCTTTTGATTATGCATTTTAAAGTGCAAAAATAGGGCTTTAAATCTACGTTTGAATTTTTTTCTACATTTTCCTAAATTATATAAAAAGTATTAAATATTTTTTGCAATATTTTTTTGTCTTATTTTGAAGTGCTGCAGTTTGATGAATCGGACTATATATAACATAAAAATATTTTTTGTAATTTAGAAATAAAGTATTGTAAAACAAAATTTAAATATAGATTTAAAGATTTATTTTTGCGTTTTACAATGCTTGATCGAAAATTTCTCTACGATTTTTTTTCATCGAAATATTTAACTTTTTGTGAAATACAGCAAAAATATTAGTATTAAAACATTTATGCTACTCTTATAAATGTATATTCATATTGATTGTTATATATATTGATTGATTTCTTTTAATAAAAATATTTATATTTAAGTTTTTAGATTGAAAACTGCTAATTGATGTCTTATTTTGATTGAAGAAAGTATATATGTTATATTTTTGTTATTAACATAACATTTACATGTTCTCTAAAGAGTGACAGTATTAAAATTGTTAAAATAATAAACGATAATAAAATAGTAATAATGTTATCTTATGAATTTTTGTTATTTCTAAACCTTCTGTATAGTTCTCCAAGTATCTTCAATCGTAATATCTATATTAAAGAAAGATGCGATTTGTTAATATTTTGTATTATTGTAAGATTTATAATAAAATACTGAAATATTAGCTAAAATAATAAATTTAATAATTGTTAAAAAGACACTGCAAAATTTTCTACAATCTTTATTTTTAAAACTTTGAAACTTTTTACAGAATGTTAAGAGAGCTCATACTTTCCGTTAAAGTTGACTATAATCGAAATTTTTTGTCAAAGTGAAATTTAAATCTTTAAAGGAAAATAGTATAAGCGAGTGAGGCACATTTCTCATATTTTTGTATATTTCTTGACAAAGAATTTTTTTATGTCGTAGGTTTGATTTGCTAGAAATGGACGAAATCAAGAGTGAAGGCATTCGGAATTCTCATGCATTCTTTATCGACACATCTTCGAATATCGCCGATATAATCAACACGGATAGCAGTAAAGAAAATCGGAGTGTAATGAAACGCTTACGTTATTGCTGTGACATTTGCTCGTTCCCATGCCGTACCAAGGAAAATTTAAAAAAGCACATGCATCTTCACAAGAATACATGTAGAATATGTAACGAGCTTTTCGTCACGTCGGAGAAGCTAGAGCATCACATGGTCGTGCATCACGGCGAGCCTAAATATACCTGTAAACTGTGCTACTCTGTTTTATGGAACAAGGCGGACATGAAGAAGCACCTTGTCGTAAACCACTTACTGGTAGACCCTTTCTGCAACACATGCACCACCTGTAATAAGGAATTCCAATCAAAGTACGCAATAGAGAGGCATATGTATAGCCAGCACACGAAACTGTCGGTGGGATGTACCATCTGTAGACGTATCTACAATAGCTTCACCGCGTTGAAGGCACACACCAAGCTCATTCACCTGAAGACCGGTTATCAGTGTGAGATTTGCAAGCGACGTCTCCACACCATGGATTCCCTGGAGAAGCACCTACGACGGCATGAAGGCACGCGAAATATGGATAGTTACATTTGTACAACATGCGGAGAAACTTTTCTCACCAAAAATAATTTAAATAAACACGTGGTCATTCATGGCGACGTCAATCCTTACATCTGTCCGGTCTGCCAGAAGGCTTTTGACAAACGGGCGAATCAAGTGCAACATATTTTGACGCACATGAGTAACGTTTATGCGTGCGACATATGCGGACTGAGATACTCGCGAAGAGCTGCCCTATTATGGCACAGAAAAATGCATCCTGGACCGCTCGGAAAATTGCCGGTTATACCCGTGATAGGCATCGTGAGTGAATTTGTTAAGAACTACATTAGCAAAACGAAAAATTTACCAAATACTTAATTCGAAGTCTGACGGTTAAATCTAGAAAGTACTAACTAAATCATTTATTTAAACGTTACTTTTTTTAAGATATAAAATTTTTTCGAAGATAAATTTTCAATAAATACGTGATTTTACTATAAACGTCTTCAGTAATTGCAATTATAGGATAAGATGTCTTTATTTTTGCTCGAGTATATTACGAATTTCTGTTAATGATGTTATGTGATGTTATATTTTGTAAGAATGCAGTTTGATGTATTAGTTCGTACATGTACAGCGAATTTATTTGAAATATATGAACAATTAATTCAAATCTTTTTTCCAAATTGTTTCTGATTATTCTATTTCCCGATAATTATATTGATCTGTAGAATTTACTTATTCGTTATCAGGTAAGTTACTATTTGCCATTAATTAATTATGCCAAATAATTAATTATGGTACTGATAAGATACTCTTTTTTTTAGGTGATCCGAGAGTTTTGTATTGCATTATGAAAAGCTGATATTTAATTTTCGCAAATCTCTGAAGACTTCTAATCACGTTTAGGAAGGTAACTTAAAAAACAACGACAATAAAACATCCGAATGTTTATTAAATCGTTTCCAATAATTATTATAAATTGTTCCCAGCTATTTCCTTCTCCACCCGATGATTTTAATCGACAGTGTATAAGCAATCTTTCCTTTGATTTATAGCTAATGGTAACACAAACTTTTGCTTTTTTATGTTTTAGAGTGGATCCATTGAACATTGAATTCAATATTCAAAAATCATTCGTCGGAATTGAATGCGAACGGACGGAAAGAGAAAAGTCGTTAATAGAATGTGAAGAACGAATGTCAGAGATAAATACGAATTTAATGAGAGAAAAGCTTAATCAGCAAATCATAATTGAAGAGAATCGACCGATTAGAAAGAAGGCGTGTGTAGAGTGCGATCACTGTCGCCGTAAATTCTTGAAGAAGAGTAACCTCGTTGAACATCTGAAGCAACACAGACACAAATGCGCTGATTGCCCGAAAACTTTCAGCCTGCGACGTTATCTGGCCTCTCATATTGAGAAGAATCATCAGCAGCAGATGTATGAGTGCAGCGTGTGCAAGTATAAGAGTAATAACAAGGGAACCTTGAAGAATCACTACATCCGATTACACACGAGCAACTACGATTACGCGTGCGATACGTGCGGCAAGCAGTTCAAAATAAAAAAGGCTCTGAATCACCATGTGAAGCAAAACCACAGCGAAGCTCCGCCGATTGTGTGCGATGTCTGCGGTCATTTCAGTAAAAATCTCCACGCCCTCAAGGCCCACATGAAATATAGACATTACAAGCCGGAGTTTGTCTGTCGAATATGTCGACGAGGTATGACCACGCAGGAAAATTTAGAGCAGCATCTCATGTGGCATGAAACTAGGGAGAAGGTACTCTGTCCGACTTGCGGCAAGAGATTCCGGGGACGCGATCTGGACTCACACATGAGAGTACACACTGGAGTGAAGCCATTTCCTTGCCCTGTCTGCGGAAAAACTTTTCGACGGCAAACTGCTCAAGAACAACACGTGTTGATCCATACCGGAAAAAGACCATACATTTGCGATATTTGTGGTCAGACATTTGCCCAAAAGCCCGGTTTGATCTGCCACAGAAAAAGACATCCTGGCCCACTGCCTCCGCTACCTGTAGTCTCTATCAAGAATATTGTCACCGAATTCACGAAGGAATACGCGATGAAAAACGCGGTCATAAAGATTGAATAAGATGTATATGTTTGTAGTATTTCTAGTACAACATGTTGAAATGAATTGTGGATGTTAAATACTTCGTGATTACATTGGTAGTAATTAAAAATTTGGTATAAAAAAGATCGCGATGGTAAAATAAGAATTTGAAAAAGTTATTATTTAAACAATATTTTTTATTTATACAGAGAACTACATATAACTTTTATATATTTTGTAGATATAAATGTGATATTTGTATAGATTTTACATTCTTATAAAAATTGTTTTTATAAGAAACTTTTTATATTGATTTTGATATATATAATATCACACTCAAAAATGTTAACTTTAGTAAATGTATACATTGATTACAATAGACTATAATAAGTGTATACAATAAGTGTATACATCTATTAAGTTATTTTGACTATAACGTAATAAAGACACATTTTATGAACAAATATATAATTATATATTTTATATATATATATATATATATATATATATATATATATATA
>NW_012130120.1:209902-212794 GCF_000143395.1 Atta cephalotes | reverse complement strand
ATATATATATATTATTATATATATATATATATATATATATATATATATATATACATATATAAATAATATAATATATATAAAATAGGTCAGGCAGTACCTTAAATTTTGCAACCTTAATTTTGCTTGTAACAATCAAGATGGTAAAAATTAAAGTTATTTATTGATTCATCTACGTATGAATATGTGCGTGCGTAATATATGCACATTTTTTAATGTTAAATTTTGAAGTATGAATACCTTTTTGCAATTTTTTATTGTATTTTGTATGTAGTTTGCAATAAAAATTACGATTTTTATAAATTTTGTATATTATTAAATTTCCTATGTGCAATAAGTAAGAGTATAACATGAAAGAAATTGAAGAATACATAATTTTTTATTTATATATACATATCATACATATATCTTACATATGTATATATATGCATGATATCAATATTATATTCAAGTATAACACGTAATTAACTAGTCTTTGTATAAATCATATCAATATTCAATTATCTAGAATATATTACTTTCTTTCATTTGAAAGACTTTTTGACAGTCAGTAATAAGATTTTGGATTGAATATTTTTTATTTTATTATATTAAAAAATTTATCATAAAATTTTTATTAAGTAAATGTCATTTTTTTAAATCACTAATTATATTTTTTATTAATGTTGAATCATATTTAAAAATAATTTACATTATGTAAATTATGATCTACTTGGAATTTGATTTTATGGTATCTTCATATTTTTTACATTCTCTTTGTAGATTAAAAATATTTCCGTGTAAAAAAAATACTGGAAATCATTCAACACTCTTAATATTTCAAGTAAGTAAGCTCAATATCCAGAGATAAATTTTGCATCGTGTGTAATCAAATTTAATTTGTTCGTAATTTATGTTTTAGTGGTTCACCTGTGGATCCTCTGGTCATGGACGCCAATAATGTGGAACACTTGTCCGAAACCATAGAATGCTTACCTGAGTACGACTTATTACCAAATAAAATCAAACGATACATCGCTAGGAGAGAAAGAAAAATAAAAGAAGATACGAGAAAACAGAGCAAAATCAGTCAGAACAAAATTAATAAAAAGAAACCTAAACTTTCTTTCGAGTGCGCCACATGCGGCCAATGTTTTAGTCAGAAAGCTACCATGATAAAACACATGAGCTTGCATAAATATCAATGCCAAACTTGTTGCCAGAGCTTTAGCCTGAAGCGAGAATTGAAGCGCCATATCATGAATGTTCATGGACCTCTCCTGTATCCATGCAGCATCTGTGACTACAAGAGCAACAACAAATGCACTTTAAAGGATCACTTTATACGGAAACACACTAGCGGCTTTCAGCATTCTTGTACGGTTTGCAATAAGCAGTTCAAAATAAAAAACGATCTGAAACAACACATGAATCAAGTTCATAGTGGTGAACCGCCCATCATCTGCAGCATCTGCGGACACGCTTGCAAGAATGTTCCCGCTATCAAGGCGCACATGAAGTATCGACATTACAAACCGGCTTACGAATGCAAAATATGCAAGCGTGGTCTTACCACTCAAGAGTACCTCGACCAACACTTGATCTGGCATGAAAGAAAGGAGAAGGTCATCTGTCCTACCTGTGGCAAAACCTTCGGTCAGAAGAGGGACTTGGACCTTCATTTGAGGATTCATCAGGGTATCCGACCATTCTCTTGTCCAGTCTGCGGCAAAACCTTTCCCCGAAAGACTGCACAAGAACAACACATATTAATTCACACCGGCAAAAAGCCGTATATCTGCGACATATGCGGACACACCTTTGCGCAAAAACCCGGACTTATTTGTCACAGGAAACGGCATCCTGGACCGTTACCACCCTTGCCTGTGGTATCCATTAAGAAAATAATCATGGAATTTACACAAGAATTAGTCTCTTCTACGCAACAAGATAAAGTAGATAGCTAAATATTTGAAAAATTGCTCCAACGTAGATTAATTAAACTTGTTTACATTAATCTCAAAAATGATCCTGCGCAAAAACGTACTATTGTAATAAATTTACGAATTTCACAATTTATTTCTCTGAATATCAAAGATTATTTTAAGGGAACAAAAGCTTCGAAATATATTTTAAAATAATTAATTATTTTAAAAATTTCTATATATATTTTAAAATAATAAATAATATATATATTTTAAAATAATAAATAACATTAATATCATAAATTTCAAAATTTAAAATTAAAAAGAAAGTTTAATTTTATTTTCTGAATTCTAATTTTTACTACACAACGTTTTGCTTTTTTGTATATCGCGATTAATTTTAAACAATATAATTTTTAGTTAGATGTATTATCAAACTAATTGACGTGTATTTAAAATGAGATTTTAGATAGAGGAGAATTTTGTACATTATATATAATTATAATTGTTGTACGTATCAATTTATTCTCGGATTAAAATTCATTTCATACTTCATTCATAAAACTTAAAACTTTGTTAGAAACTTTTATAAAATCAAGCGTGAGAGAGTCGGGATTAAATTTGGAACGCACAGAATTAATGGTTTTTATATTAGGAGATGTGTCATTCCAATTATTTGTTATATAAATTTTTTATACACGCGACATTTTCTCAAAATTTCAAAATTATAAAATTTTTCTATTTACAAGGTTACGATGTATAATGTAATATATATATATATAAATAATTATGTATTTACTTCTTTTAAACGAATAAAATAAAAAGAAGATATTATCCAATAATCTTAACATTATGTTTTGAAATTTATGGAAAAGACCATTATTATTAATTAAAAATAACAAAATAGATGCAATGTTTTCGTTTTTGCAATACGTATTTTACAAGTTTGATACGTATTTATTATATTGTAATAATTGTAACATATATATAT
>NW_012130120.1:201223-207629 GCF_000143395.1 Atta cephalotes | reverse complement strand
ATCTTAAATAATTTAATCTAACTTAAAAATATCGTGTCGATTTAATAACAAAATAATTTATTCTTATTTACAATTTCTATTTCAATTTTACAGAAAAATTGCTAAACTTTTCAGAATTATTACGTCAGTACCTTGTTAATATATTGTTAAGGTTTTTTATGTTATCATATCTATTTGTTGAAGACAAAGTGATGAAAAGGGTAGGTAATGCTTACACAAATTGAAGAAGTAAAAGTAAATTGTTTAAGATTTTTTACAAATCTATTACAAAAAATGTAGTTAGTTAATTTTTCAGTGGAAAATTGTTTTAATTAATTTTTTGTGTTCTTTTATAAAATTCTATCGTGAAACATGTATTTCATTATTCTCCTCTCCTTTCAGGCAAAGACGGGGTAGATCGCGCGACGTGCACCAATGCGTCAAATGTGGGGCTCGCTTCCGTCATACGCGGAAGCTCGTGGAGCATCTGAAGAATCTGCATAACATCGACCGGGCATTTAGCTGTGATGAATGCAGCAAGACATTTCGCAGCCCGATGAATATAGCTCGCCACAAACTAATTCACACAGGGTTGAGGGTGTTCAATTGTGATCTCTGCGAGTACAGCACTAACCAGAAATCCAATCTGGAATGCCATCGTCGTCGACATGCGAAGGACTATAGCTTTAAGTGCGAGACCTGTGACAAGGGCTTTTATTACAGGACTGAGTATATAGAGCACCAGAATACGCACACTAACAAGAATCCGTATCGCTGTGAACACTGTTGTAAGCATTACAAATACAAAAAGAATCTATTAGTACATTTAGGGTTGTATCACACTAGCAAACAAACCGCTGTAACTGCAAGGAACGTGAGGACGAGGCACGCGTGTAAGTTTTGTCCGGAGAGATTTGTATATAAAAGATTGTTGGATAGGCACATGAAAAATCAGCACGGCTTTACGAACGCTCCGGCGAAGCACCTATGCGATCTGTGTGGTGCAGAATTGTCATCGATGAGACGACTGATAGTGCACAAATGCAGCCACACAGGCGAGAAAATTTTTGAATGCGACATGTGCGATAAGAAGTTCGCCAGTAAGGAGAATCTGAATATTCACAAACGAACGCACACAGGTGATAAACCGCATATATGTCCACAGTGTGGCCGCGGTTTCACGCAAAGGACATCCTTGGTTTTTCATCTGCGATATCATTTGGGTCAGAGGCCTTACCAATGTCCGGATTGTGATAAAGGATTTGTGTCCAATACCTTGCTCAAGAGACATCACAAAATGCATGAGAAGATCACGCAACCTAAGCTATGAAATGGAAAACTTACGACGAATTCGATACATTCCGATCTCTCTAGTTAGAACTGACTTGTTGACTGCGATTGTAATATTTTGTAATAAATGTAACATAAATAATTTTGGAACAAGAAATGATATTTTGTTTCTAAAATTTACGGTTGAATCTCATTCGTCACTTGTGGCTTTCTATGATGCGATCTGTGTGAGTTCTTTTCAGCTGCGGAAACGCATTTTACAATAGCATCGATTTTATAGGTAACGAATGAATGTTAGTAGCATTACAGTTACCTTTCTACAACGCTTTACGTAAATGTGTATCGATCATTGCAGCCAGTGGACGAATAATCACGATTTGAAGATGAAGAATGGAGATTTGCTTGATTTTGGACAGAAGTGAGTTGCATATAATGTATGTTAATATTAGGTGTAGTAAAAAGAAATCTATTATTTTTCCATTCAATTTCATGCAAAAATAATGGATTTCTTTTTACTACACCTAATATGTATCTCTTGCGTACATTTCAAGTTCACAGAGGATAATGAATTTATAAATATCGCAGAAGTTAAAGTTTTTATTTCAAAATTTATTTTGAAAAATTTATAGTTCCCACCAGAAAATGTAAGAAATTATAATAGATTTAGGTTTTGGATAAAGATTTAAAATTAATTATTTTTTTCAGTGCTATTTAAAAAATATAGCTAACAAATGTTAAAACTAAATTTAATTTAAAAATTAAATTTAATATGATGTAGAAAGATAAATTTTCAATTTTTATTTCTAAAATTTTTATAGATTCTCAATCGGAAATTCTGATATTTTAATGAAATATCTTTGTAGATATTTATTTATTAATTTAGTAATTCAACCAATAAGAAAAAAGCCTCTATAACTTCTTATTATTTATTAATTCAAATTATATTCTATTTGTGCATGACAGCAATTTGTGTTGGAAAAATAATTGATGTAATTTATTTTAGTAAGTAAATTGTAAGTAAATTGTAAGTAAATTGTTGAGCTATAACAATAAGCTCTATCTATAATAATCATTCAAACGCTTGCTGTTTTCGTTGCAGATTTGAAGGTGGTGAAAAGATCTGCGAATTATGTCAGGCAAAATTTCACTTCGTTACCAGACTAGTTGCGCACCTCAGAATAACGCATGGCATCCATCGTCCTTTCAAGTGTGTTATCTGCGAGAAGAATTATCCCCAGCAGTTCATGCTTAACGCTCACGTGAAGAAATCACACATGCCGAAGACTGTGCCGTGCATCCAGTGTAGCTTTATGGGTGTCAGTGTGACAGATGTAGAAAAACACAAACGGCGACGTCACCCAGAATTCACGTGCGAGATTTGCAGCGAGGATTTTGTCGACAAGGACGCTCTAATCGCGCACGCAGCAACGCACGATTTCATGCAGCGTTGCAACGCTTGCGATAGCATCTTCAACGACATGTACAGGTATATTTTCTTAATCATTGAATCTGCTGTTACTGTTGAATTTATTTATAGCATTTTTCAATCGAAATCCATGTGTTTAAATTTTTCTAAATTCTTTGTTGTGTTGTTCGGAGGAAATTTAATTCTGACTCCGCGTTTCTCGATTGTTAAAACAATTATCATCTTTTTTTGTTTGTTTGATTTATTTACTATCGAAAGCGTATCCTCGACTTGCTTTAGAAAATAAAATGTAAAACTTTGTTTTTTGAGATTAAAAATACACTATTACATTTTTTAAAATCAATTAACTTTACGATATCAAGATGATATTGATATATTTTATAAGAGCATGTTGTACAGCTTGAAGGAACACAATCGTCTCTATCATTATGATCCTGCATCGAACGAGAAGTTTGAGGAATCTAGCGAGAACGAGTCCGAGCACAAATGCGACATTTGCGGCAAGATTTATAAGTATAGGTCGATGCTGAAGCAACACAAGGTCAGGACTCATGGTGTCCCGTCGAACTGTGAGAGGCGCAAGTACCTTTGCGCATTGTGCGGCAAGGAGCTGAAGACCGCGAAGGGCCTCGAAATTCACAATAGATCGCACACCGGTGAAAAACCGTATACTTGTGAAGTGTGCGGCAAATGTTTTGCCTGTGACACCATGTTGAGAACCCACAATGTCACACACACTGGAGAACGGAAGTATTCGTGTGACCAATGCGGCAAGGCCTTCACACAGAGATCTACTCTGGTTGTTCACAAGCGATATCACACGGGGGAGCGACCGTACATTTGTTCTCGGTGCAATAAGGGTTTCATCACACGAACTGTCCTTAATACTCATATGAAGTCTTGTCGTTGAGATTAAGTTATCTTCATACGATTTGTCAAGTCAATGCGAAGGAGCTTACATGTTTGAGAATATTCGGAATAATCGAGTTCTGAATTTATTGGAAAAAAAATCGATTTTCTTTTTTCTTACAATTTTTTTAATCTTCATAATCTTAAGAAGATTTTTCTGCAAAGCAAATTCACAAAATTCGAACAATTTATCGGTATTTTAACGATTGATGTTGCAGATAGAAAATTTTAGTGCGATTGGCATTCTCTCTTCTTCTCTCTTTTCACACACACACGCGCGTCAATATTTTAAGTGTTTTCATTTTAAGAAAATATTCTTAAAAATAGTTCTAAAATCCATTCAAACTCTTTAAATAGAAACCTCTTTAAATAATTCTTTGCGTTATTTATCTCGATAAAGAAGATTTATTAGATGATAAATATTTTACATTATTAAAGTTTTGAAAATATTATAAGTAAAGAGATTAAAAATTAAACTTTCTTTATCTCAGGATGATAAATATTACATATTTTGTAATTTTTAGTAACGAAGAAACCGTCCATACTGATAAAAAAGATTCTTTTTTTATATATATATATAATGTAATATATCTATTATTAATAAAAGAAATATAATAATGCATATATTACTACATAAAATAAAAAATAGACAAATTTAAAACATCTAAATAGAAATGTTTTTTATTATTAGTTTGCTAGATTTGACGAAAAAAAGATAAAAATATTTAAAAGTATTTGAATATTAATGAGATACATTTTTCAATACAATTTAAAAGTATTTTTTAAATACATTTTTTCTTGTTTTTTATAAAAAATATTCTTGATTGTGATATATGTGTTATTTATTATACATGAATATTAGCATTTGTTGTGTAAAGTGCAATCAAATTTTCATAATTAATAATGCTATTATTTTGATTTATTATTTTCTATACAAATAGTTACTGCTATTTTATATAAGTGCTATTTATTTGTGAATAAAGTAAGAAAATATAGAGAAAAATGCAATTTAATGATTTTATATAAATTAATAATTATTATATATATATATATATATATATTAAATAAATAATAATTTTTATAATAACTATAATAACTCGTATATGCGCTATTGTGTCAAAATATATATACATATATATATTAATCATTTAAGACTTAAAATAAGTTGTTAATCAGTTTTAATATTTTTATATATTACACTGCTTGTTGCTCTGTTACAATTATATATTATTTCATTTCTGAGAATTTTATTATTTTATTATCATGTTATTTAACAAAAAAGAAAACATTTGATATTATGTAATCGCAAAACATCAAAATAGATACAGAATTTTTTTCTAAATCACCCAAAGTTAACGGTGAGATAAATTATCAATAGAAGAATAAGATCGAAGTGATATCTTCAATCCGAAAATCGACTCCTTGTTCATGCATTTTGCGATCGTATCGATAATTAATATCGTTCAGTATAGCTCGATTTTGTATATTGACATTCCGAGGTTTTACATGTATCGTCCTGAAATCTGTGATCATATTCATATAATCATGTTTATTGCCATAAAAAATATTTCTACTTACGGGTTTTACGTTCGGCTTGAAGTCGACATATCTCGCGTAAAGTCTCGAGGCTCCTTATAATTCCATCATATTGCAATCTTGTCAAACGCTTGCAACGTATCAGCATGGACACTAACAAATCGTCGAGTGATTCACGATTGTTCCTAAGCTGCAGCATAACTTCAACTACAAGAGAAGATATTTTTTCCTCATCTTATTCTGATAATAGGTATATAACGATAGGTACAGAATTTTTATTCATGAAAAAAAATTCAATTTATAATTTATAAGGTTTATATGACAAGTGCGGCAGTACTAATAAATATTTTACTTTATATCATTAATTAAATCTCTTCAAATTGATTTAGCAAGTAGCTTGTAAAATACCTAAGGTATTTGTGTATTGAGTAATTATCAGACCAATTGTGTTTCTGAAGTTACGGGATCTACTCTGATCCCATACATGTCCGCTGAACATATGAAATTTGGCTAAAGGGACACTAGGCAGTAGCAAGTAGCACATATCCTCGTAATGTGAGATGTTCACTGAAAATCAGACTTAAAAAGCTGAATGATGCAATAATTCTGAGTAAGTCCGTAAATAATATATATATATGAAAGAAAATTAAATCTATTTTTAAACACAAATGAATGGAAAACGTATTTGGACAAAGCGAATCTTCGCTTAATATTTTTTGTGAATTTATATAATTTCCAATTTAAGCATCTAAATCAAATAATAATCAATTAATCAAACACAAATAAATAATCTTAATATTATAAGCCTATTCATATTAAATTAAATTTCTGCATTTTTAGAAAACTTTTATAATAAAAAATAAACTTGAAAAATGATCATATAATAATTCTGGAAATAAAAAAAAACTGATATAAAGATGAAATCTTTAACAAAAGTTAAAGCAATTGAATATATACAACAACAATGTTATACCTATAGTATAGGATACTGTCAAGTCAGGGCAAGCTAACACCAAATTGCGCCAAGCAGCGTCCGCTACCATGTGTTGCCTAGAATCCGAATCTCTTACGGATATATACAGGTATTTCAGTGTTTTCGATGCTCCGCTTGCAAGAGCATCAAGAGCATGATTCGATAAAGCTGGATAGTCCAATTTCAACAGAGTTAGCGCGTGAAAACGACCTAGTAAGCGTAAGTACCTAAAAAATAATTCAAACACATTGTGTCAATCACAATTTATATAAAATTGTTACGAATAAAGTTAT
>NW_012130120.1:192892-201203 GCF_000143395.1 Atta cephalotes | reverse complement strand
AATAATTAATTACTCTNTTATTATATNTATATATATATATATATATATATATATATATATATATATGTATATATATATATATATATATGTATATATATATATATATATATTTTCTAATATTTTACGTGCTTTGGATTGTCATGAGGAGCTTGCCACTCTCTGAAAGCACCGCGGAGATCCAGGGAGACTAAATGTTCGCCAGATCCTTTGGCAACTGTTCCAAGCAATCGCAAGACATCAGTCACGCCAAAGTCAGCATTTAACAAGCTCAAGATTTCCAGACTGCGTTGACTGCTATACAAAACAGAAAAGGGATTTTGAGATAAGCTCTTGCATTTTATCAATTAAGGTCAATACAAAAACAATTTGATTACCGCAGAAAATTAGCCAGGGCAGAAAGCAATATTCCCCTATTGCCCCATTTGTAACCGAACACCCAGTTTGTTAATGTCAATCGTCGCAATTGTACGTCTTTGGCACGGACGATCGCAAGAAAATCTGCGCCCGCCTCAGCCTGAATGTTGCGTCTAATCCTAATTTGTCTCGGTGAGATGTATGGGCGTGAAAAAGCGAGCTCCAGGCTGCGCATATGCTGTCCATATTTTGCCTATCAATAATATCGTTATATCGTTTAATTTATATTATCAATACTAGCTATTGAATGTAACATAATGTAGCAAAGATTGTCTTCAAGATTGCCTTAAAATGATTAAAGCGATAAAATCAGACATCAATGAAGATTTTTCAAGAAAATTTCGAGAGAACTTAAATTTGCAAAAATATAATACAATAGTGAGCTTCTAATTCTTACTATTGCAATCTTTATTTTCATCTCTTTTTTTTGCCTATTTTTCAAAGTAGATTGGATCTTTTTCTCGAATTATACTTTCTTCTTTAAATTCACGATCTTGATTTCATAACTCGAATTTAAAAATTTTAGATTAAATTTGCTGAATTAAAATCGCTGAAAATAATTTCATCGAATGGCGGAAAATTCTCTTACGGCCAGTTCTCCTGCTAGGGGAAAATCGCCGCGTAAATCGCGATCGATGAGAACTGTTACAGATCGCCAGAGCACAGGTGAAGACAACGTGCGATTCCATGATAGACAGACTTGGCTGACGCTGGCGCGATCAATGCGATCAAGATAGTCGAATATCTGTGTCAGTATCAGCTCAGGTAGCTGATCCCACATCTCCTGGCTTCAGTTTGGCTCGTCCTCATCTCTTCTAAGCGATCGTTGGCCTAAATTACTGTTGGTCGTTTTATTTTCTTGATTTCATTGAATTTCGTCGATTGCTACTGTCAAAAACTATCGATCATGAAGGATTGGATTGAAGCATGATGGGATTGAAGTGTATCCCGAAAGGAACTATACATGAGGAGAATAAATAGACGGATTCCCAAACAGCACAGAAAGATTGCAGAAACATTGCAGAATGATTTCACTGAATCATTGCAATGTGAATATTGCATGGTAGTTGCGAAACGTTGCTGAATCATTGCTGCAAGATTCCAACAATGTTAAGATGTCACTTTTTGTAATATTGCAATGAAACGTTCCAGTAATATTGTAATGTAATGTATGGATAAATTTTTTATGAAAACTCTAAAATCAATATTATTTTCTGTATATCTCATTCTGTATATCACCTCACTTCATTCACTTTTCTATAAATCGCGTTTCTAGTGTGTTTTTCAAAAACAATTTTTTATGATAAAATCATAAAATATTTCAATAAATGTAGTATTAATTCTGAAGGATAAATTTATTCCCAAGGATAAAGTATGTATGTAATCCGAGCAAATATTATCCATAACAATATAATAATATAATCGCTTGATAAGTTAATCAAATTAAATTAATTGCAGTAATTTTTTTCAATTTGGAATCACTCCGAGTCAATGAAATTGATTAAAAAATGACGGTATGATTTATCAATAAAGATCGAGCGTTGATTTATTCCTGCGTGCACATTAGGCATAAATACATCATCGATCACATAATTAATATTTCGATAAATCGTTTTCAGCAACTTAATTGTTTATTGTCTTATCCGATAATGATGCGTTGATTGTATCCAAACTCGATATTATACAATCTTTTGACTTCATATTCAAAATAATATAAAATTAAATAATATATACATAAAATTTAGCTAATGGCCATCAAATAATAGATTAATAAATTTTTTTGAAATATAAAAAAATAGAAAATGGATTATATTAATTATTATATCATAAAAACGATTATTAAACTAAGACTATATTATATAATTATAAAAATTATATTTTTATATTATAGTAATAATTGAAGAATTATAGTTTTGTAATGTTTCTGGAATATTACATGCATATTACTGACATATTGCAGGCATTATTAATTTATATTTCTGTAATATCTTTGCAATGTTGCATTGCAATATTGCAGCAATATCGTTTCAATCTTCTGTGTATAGATGTATTTTTATATGGGCAAATTCTAAATAGTTCAATATTTGGAGCTCTGATGAGGATATGATCCTTTAGTTCCATAATACATATCTTTTATTCTTGTTTAACATTCGAATAAGAAAAATAAAATGATACATCATGTGTTTTCTATAAAACGCATGTATCATGATGTATCAGAATAATAATTGCCAAATTTATTGTGATTTACAAAACATATGTAGATATGATATATAAATAAAATAAATATATAATGATATCGAATTAGGGACAAATTAGGGATACAGTATGGATCTTTCGTAATATTATCGATATTTTGTATCGATATTTTGAAATATCGATGCTGAATTTACATTGTATGTAAATTTGATATTCGATACAGATGAAACTTTGGATATTATCAATCCCATATTGTGCATAGCTTGTTAATTTGCTATTCCATAATCATTAATTTTATATAGCTATAGCATCAGTGTCCTCTAAAGAAACATCCATTACACAAATCTATAATTATACAAAATATTTATTATACAAAATATAACTTTTTATTTTAGTTTCCGAGAAAGTTTTTAATTGTAAATGTAATTAAGCTTATAAAATTAATTTTGCAGTCGTAACAACTTTACAGATACGTCTGTACGTCTTGAGATTGGCAACTGTTCCCGAACAAGCACTGGTCATTTAAAAAAGAAATCTGCGGCGGCCTGTGCTTTTCACTGCGGTTGATTTGTTGAGTTATAACTTGTAGTTTTGTGGAATTCATTTTTAAACGCAAATTTGTTTCTTGTCATAAAAAATTAAAAGAAGACGAAGTAAGAAGTTTATAACGTTTTGTTTTGTATAATGTATTTTTGTATATTATTATTTATCGGAGAGATTGTTATTACATGATGTATTTTGAATTTGATAAAATCTGACATTTTAATAAAAGCAGTAAAAGATAAATTGTCACAGGAGATATTAAAGCACGAAGAATGCATTCTCTAAAGAAATTGTCCTTTTCATTTAGTCGTATATTAAGAAATAACATACGACGCACCCTAACCTCTCAACCTACTGCGAATACGGATGTTGACAAAACTAAAGGTATGTATATTTTAAATTTTATGAACAATGTTGCAAGCATAGGTTTGGTAACGCGTGTTTTATTTCAGAGAAAACGATATTAGTGAAACAGATGAATAAAATCACTACAATCGGTATTAATCGTCCCGAAAAGAGGAATTGCCTTGATGTAGCGACTGCACATTTGTTATCAGAAACGCTAGATGAATTTGAAAATAATGAAGAATCATTAGTAGGAGTATTATATGGAGTAGGAGGCAATTTCTGCGCTGGTTACGATCTCAAAGAGATTGCAGATTATGATGGTGAAAACGAGAAAAGCGTACCACATTTTGGATTATTGGTATATTTGCATTATTTATGAAGCTATGAATTTGTTAAGGATATTAAAAGTCTCTTTGATTCTTTATAGGCAAATAGGTCTGAATTATTCAAAAAGCCATTGATAGTAGCTTTGAATGGATATGCTGTTGGAATAGGATTTGAGCTTGCTTTAATGTGCGACTTGAGAGTTGTAGAGAAGACAGCGATGGTAGGCTTCTTAAATCGACGTTTTGGCATTCCAATTTCATGTGGAGGCACTGTCCGTTTGCCTGCCATGATTGGGTATTCCAGAGCTATGGATCTGATATTAACTGGAAGACTAGCTACTGCACAGGAAATATTCAATTGGGGAATTGCACATAAATATACAAGTTGTGGTGCAGGTATGTTTCTTTTGGATTTATTTTAATTTTTATAAGAAAATTGTGTTATGTTGATAGAATCCAATTCTTGATTTATAGAATAAATTATAATTATTGAAACAATATTATGCAGTATTTTCACTTGTATACAATAGAACTTCATTTATCTGAATATTGAAGAAGAAAGATAAATTCTGATAACAGTTTGGGTATTAGAGGTTCACTAAGACTGGTATCCATAGTTCTTATATTTAAAAATCTTAAAACGTCACAAATTAATTATAAAATCATATTAACATTTTAAAATATTATATAAAATTGAAATAAGAATGAACTACCGAAGAATACCGATTTAACTGTCCTCTCTATTTATTAGTTCCAATAGAAGCTGATGTTCAGAAAACTGAAGTCAAACAATTGAAGCTTCTATTATTTGAAAAGCACCATAATTTGGATAATAGGAGCTCAACTGTGAATTTGAATATTTGAAACTGAACATGAATTTGTTCAAGTTGAATGCAGATAAACAGAGTTTTATTGTACTTATAAATATTATTTCAAGTCATTTGATTATATAAAATTATTGATGATATGTAAGTGTCTTTAAATATATTTTTTCTAGCTTTAGGTACAGCGATGAATTTGGCAAATTCTCTTGTAAAATTCCCGCAGAAAAGTTTGCTAGCAGATCGCGCTTCAGCATATTTTGCTACGTTTTCATCAAAGCAAATAGAAGAATCATTGCAATTCGAGAAAGACAATTCTTCGCATTTGATATTGGAGGAAGGTGTTCCAGGCGCCAAAAAATTTGTCGATCATGGAATTGGAAGGCATGGGAAGTTTTATAATATCACGACGGAAGATAAGAGCATTCGAGAACTAGATGAAAATTTATTATAAGAATATCTGGCGCATATGTGTATAATTGTATAATGATGTACATAATATATTTTTAGTATAGCTCTCTAAATATGTGTAATAAATTTCTCAATTTTCATAATATATTTTCATTGGTATGTGACAAATTGATTGTATGTATGGAAGGTTGAAAATGGTAGTGCTATAACATTATTTACCCGTTTGAAGTCACTATGTTTAAATTTTGATTTGAAGTTTTGACTTGAATTAGTCTATTGAACCAAATATGTTGAAAAAACCTTTTGTTTCTTGAAAGCATACATAATTAAGTGACTTACATCACTATAACTTTTACCCCTTTATCCATATTACATATTTGATACATGATATCCATACATATATTTTTTCATAGATTAACACTATTTAAATACATGTACTTTAGTACAATCGTGATTGTAAAATAACATTCTTTATTTATTAGATTTATTGTGCATTATTATACTTTTTGAACAGATTTAACTTTTTGTGATGGTCTTTAGATTTTCGAGAAAATGTCGTAACATCTCTTGGCTTCTTTTTCGTTTAAAAGTGGGGTAAGGTTTATCATTTGTCCATTTTCATCTCCTAAAAAATATCTCTTATAATTTCAATAATAATAGAGTTATAATATTATTATTTACGTTTGAAAGTAACGATAAAATATGTTAAATCTGGTTCAAAAATATCTGTTCCACGTGTACAAGGTTCATAAAAAGATGTATTCTTCAGATGACAATGTATTTCATCACACAAATCGAACTCGCCTGGAAAAAATTGTTTTCTATGATATTTCTGAGATATTGATTTATCTCATTGAGTTATGATTTATTTCATTCTAATAATTAAAAGTAATTAAAACACTTTATAATTTATCAAAATCGAAATCGTATGATACATCGATAAAGTTATTATTAAAGTGTAATTAATTATTAATTATTATTTAAAAATTTTTATTTTCATTTACATATACCATTCACATGTGCGACTTTTCTTATATAATTGAGTATCATCCTAATTGGACAATTTATATTCACCAGTATCTCTCTGTTTACAGCTGTGACTTCTAGATGTTCAGCGTCATTGCCATTTGGTAAATATTCTGAAATTATAATTATAATATTATATTATGACCTATTTAAGAAGATAATGATTTCATACCAACGTATTTAACCTTTATGATAGTGTTCATGGCAAATGTTTGTCAAAACATCATAAAGTGTAACAAAATAGAAAATAGATTGCATATTCTTTTTTCAATGTATTGTTAATTTTATTTATGGATGCCATACAGGGTGTACCAAAATTCGCGACTTAAAATAGCAAGAGAAAAATTAAGTAAAGAAGTTATATATAAATTTATAAATTTATATGTTAAGCAATAATTTTTCAGATATAATGATTTAAATATGGCCAATTTCAAATTATGTTTAAATGGAGCTTTTTTTCATTATCCAGTCAGAAGTGATCACAGTTAAGACTATCTTCGTTTTTAAGAATCAGAAAGAAAACGAAGATAATCTTAGCCGTAGTTGCTTTTGGTTGCATAACGAAAAAAACACCAATGATCACCTGTGACGGCTGTGAGTATTAGTGAATGCGCTGAAGTAAACACTCACCAGCGCTTATTAATATTTGCTTATGGACAGTGATTTAAACGTAATCTGTAATTGGCCACATTTAAACTTAACTCATTTAAACAAACATTGCTGCTTAAAATAAAAATTTAAATATAACTAATAAATAACTTTCTTACTTAATTTTTCAAAAATTTTTTTACTATAGTATTATGAGTCGCAAATTTTGGAATACCCTAAATAATATAAATTATACAATGTATTGCTCAATCTTTATTTTAATTTAATTTCTTTGCTTTAATTAAGGTATAGATTTTCGGAAAGAAAAAAAGAATAAATTTTTTTTAATTGTATATCCTTTTTCTTTTGTTTTTTTTTATTTAGGTATTTAGCACCTATAAATATCTTTGCCAAGAATGTATTTGGAAATCTGAGAAGTACAAACTCTAACTTTGCATAACTTCGAATCATGCATAATTTTTATTGAGATATTCTCTTATTGATTTTATTTATTAAAATTGTGTGACTCTTTTATTTTATCCTGTTATTAGCCCAAAATCGTCTTTATAATCTATGCAATTCGTTTAGCATGTATTCGTCAGTAGTGATCAGTACTTGGATCATTATGATCATTATTGGTTTCCCTTCTCATTATATATCATTTGCTTTGCGAATTGTATGCGATTTCGTTCGCCGTATTATATGCCGTCTCACTTTTACTGTTTAAACTGTTTTCAATTGCTTATTGCTGTTTACAATTACTGATGGTGTCCCAAATACTGGCAATCTGATTTTAAATACTGTTTTAAATTATATTATAAATAATTATATTATAAATAATTGTGTATTTAATTCTGCTTAAATTTTTAAAATGTCTAAATCTACTTATAAGTAAAATTAAATACAATTACTTATAATATAATTTATATATTCAAAAAAGCATTTAAAATCAAATTGCCAGTATTTGAGATACTGCCAGTAATTAGGCATCTTACCCTAAATGAATTTCTAGGTCCTTAATTTTTCCGTATTATCATTTATCGTGCATTTTTTCTGAGTTCCTAGGTTTTTCAAAAATATATTCATTAATATAAAAAAAAAACAGAAAACAGTACAAACATTTCGATTAAAGTATTTGTCTTTTGAATCAATCATTTTTGCCATCTTTTAGGCAGCATACTGATTCGCGGCGAAAGAATGCTTCATAGCACGATTTATCATTCACATTGAAAAGATCACTTTTAAATCTTTTAAATCAATTTTGATACAATAATTAATTGATATCCAATTCCATAAAGCACACAAATTATTCTGATGCTTTAGTGATTTTACCATGAAAATAACATGCAATAACATGTAATAAATATGCACTTTTTCAGTGTCAATTTTCAATTAAACTAAAAATATAGTTAATTATCTAATTGCGAGCGTATAGTTAATTGTCTAACAGCGAATTGTTATATAATTTTTCAAAATACAGATTGGTCAAATTCTCTTCTAATGAAATAATTGGGCGCGGAAATTTAACACTGTTGTTAGCATTATTTAAAATTGATCGTAAAAACCTATTATATTTATACATCTATTTCTATCAATATAGGTAATCTTAATTTGACTTATTTTTACCTTGTTCTTCTT
>NW_012130120.1:185579-192692 GCF_000143395.1 Atta cephalotes | reverse complement strand
ATATATATATATATATATATATATATATATATATATATATATCAGGATGAATGGCAAAAGGATTTCGTTTATTACCGTAATACACACCTGTACATTCTTCAGATAATTTTATTAAATTTTTAATTGGTATTATTGATATCTTCCTATCACCAATATCTTAACATACTATAATTATCTCACAATATGCCTGGGAATATTGTGATGATGCCATCTTCATAACTGCAGATGAATATTTTCGTCTATTCCCAAAGCTGTTCTGTTTATCTTAAAGAATCCTAAACAATCCTGGAACTCATATTCGCGGTTCATATTGGCGATTCGAGTTTGATTGGCGAAAGTAATGTGAGCTGATCAGCTCAAACATCACCGTCAAGCTTGTTCAAAACCATGATCACGAAATGACGAAACAAGTACAGGTGGTGACGGTGCATTCTTGCACAATCTTCTCGTCTCTATCATTCCCTCGTAACTAGGAGTCAAGACCAAAAGTCCATTTGATAAAGAAGGGTTGCCTTCATTATAGAAGAGCTTTCCCTCCTGGTGGATACTTAATGATTATGTTGCACCCAGCTTTACGGTTAAGGCCAAGTTTTTTTCTTTTTTCTATTTTATTCTTGTGAGGGACTCATTTTCATAATTCCTTATCTTGTATCTTTTCCTCTTATGTTCCTTTCGTTAACCGCCACCGGTTCCTTTGCACTTGACGGGGGCCTTTCACGATGATAATACGTCAACCCACGAAATATTCTTTTGTCCCTCATTATTATAATTATTTGAAAAACGACATAAGATGATTTATATTTTCAATAGAGCATATGTGTGTATTCATATCCCATTTCGCGCTAAACATAAAGGTACAAATGTGGACGTCGATACATGAGCGCGGAATCATCTAATCTGTCTGTTGGACACTTTCATAGGCGATTCCAAAGGTCCTTTGGAGTCTTGGAGACTTGGAGCAAAGTTCGTGGCGAGTTGTTTGAAACTTATAAGTTAAAAGCAGCTGATAACTCCATAAATGAGCAAACAGATCGATATATCGAAGTTGATTCGCTCCATAACTTCTCCGTTTTAAAAGAGACATCGGACTGCATACAATTAAGCGATATAATATAAATATCCTAGACCGTCGTAAAGTACTTTTGTAAGAATATGAAACGTACGTTGTTGCGTGAATCATTCATTGTTTACGTGTAATATGAATATTTCCCACTCCTTTCCTCCCGCGGTCCACTACGATTCTCTAAATTCTTGGCACACGGTTGCGCGTTGTCCTCGTCGTTGCGACGACCTATATGTCTAAAAGAAGAACGGCCGACCGTACGCGAAATCGTTAACGAGGCGATTCTCGGAGAGGCGCATTCGTCATCCGCCCGTCAGCTGTCAAGAGATACGAGCATACAAGCGCGTTTCTCTACATTCTTTGTGATCGGCTTGCGCTTAATACATAGCATTTAAGGCAAACGCGGAGGGGCCTTTCACGAATCGTCATTGTGCGCTCTCTTGATCTACTATTATTAGCGGCTCACGAACCAACGAAGGAAAAGTTCTATCCAGTTCTACCTTCCACGCGGGAGTGAAGAATGTATTCTTCGTCAGACGAGCGTTGCGGAAACTGCGCAAATGTATCTCTGCATGATCTCGTTCAAATCCTTCCGCGTCCACGGAGAACTTGTCTTCGGAATGATTCGAACCTATCCTATGCCTCATTCTTATTCTACGAAATAAGAGAGCAAATCTACATTTTAGCGTGTTGAGAAAGAAAGCGATATAAAAAAAAATTTACTTTACACAACAACTAGCTTTTTCCATTTCCTATCCTTTCTTCCCGTTTGAAAATTCGATTTTATTAATGGAAATATCTTTTCTTACGTTTGCTATTATAATTATACGTCTATTATTGTCTTCAACCATTCGTATAATTGCACAGTTATGACTACAGGTCAAGACATTAATAAGATTCATAAGGTGTCATAACATGACTAACGACCATGACGGAGCCCTCAAAGCCTCCCGACGCGTTAAAGCAAGGCATATGATCTTAGAAAGGGAATTAAAAACATTGTGCAATATTAGTGTATCACGCAACGAGTGGAAATCAGTACTGCTGCGCCGAGAATTTTACGAGAGTGAGCTTGACCAACGGAAAATTCTCAACGCTAATCTCGTGGAATCTCATGAAATCTCCTTATCGACAGAAGTTGCATTGTTAATCCCAAAGTAATCAAGTAACAAGCTGATTATTTGTCATCATTTTGATTATTTTTGCTATTGGATAGTTTTTGGCCTTATAAATGATACCCGAAGTGTTTTTTACATCACAATTAAAAGTATATATAATTATATACATAATTGGGAGTGTAATCAATTGTAGAATAATCAATGATATTTTGCTACAATAAATTGTAATAATAAATGATATACAATATGCATGTATAAATCTTGATTTATATAACTTGTTCTCTATTGAGAAAGAGTCAAAAAAGTGAAAAACAAATCTTGCGAACACTCTTCCGTCCAAAGACCTCGGCATTTGGTAACAGTCTTTCATCAAAGGACGGAAATAACATCGCGGAGTTGGCGGAGTATGTCGTTTGTGGATTTGTAGATGTGTAACGAGAGTCCTAAGGAAAAAGAAGAAAAGACCCAACCGCATCCTCTTACATGTCGATGTTTTCTCCCATTTTCTCGTACTTCGTACAGATCGTATCTGCATCGCACTAAACCATTAGGTTTTACGAGATGGATGGATATAAACTACAATCTTTTTCCTCCTTCCTTATGTTGGTACTCTCGACAGCAACAGGTTATATCGTCTCGTTCTATTCGACGACAACGTCGACAACAAGGAGAAGCAGCATTTTCTCCCTTCTCTCGCGTACGTGCAAACAGGACCTGCGTCTCGTATATCTACGAAATTTATTACGAACACCCGCAGCATCACGCGATAACATTTTGCTTGATTGCAATGAAACAGTGTCTCCTAGCTATATATACTATAAATGGAAATTAAAAAACACATTTAGATACATTTGCATATAAATACATATTATATATATTTCTGCGATCATATATATTTTATAAAAGTTATTTATTATATATATATATATATATATATATATGAGCACAGAATAAATAACTATTAACATTTTCGAATGAGTCTTATTTTCTCTAGAACAAGTCATTATGATGTCAAAATGACTCCAAAATGATCATTAAAAGTCATTTTTCAATCATTTTCGATTCATTTTAATGTCATTTTGATGTTATCGTAACTTGCTATTCTGCTTGGGTAATAATAATTTTTGAAATTTATATTTACATTTTGCTTTTATATTTTTTATTACTATTCGCCAATTATTTGAGTTTGAAACACAGTTTTATGTTAAAACTGAAAATATAGTTTAGTATATTATTAAATTGGTACATAATTTAATAAGGAATCCTGGCGGAAAAACTTTTATGAAAAACTATACAGATTGAGACAAGATCTTAGAAATTATTAGTTTTTTATAGATATTTATAATTTGGGACATAGAGCGGCGTTGTTTCTTTGAAAAGCCTTCGCCCTCAAACAACGCCATTCTACGTCCCTAATACGAATATCTACGAAAAATTAAGAACATTCTAAGAGAAACAAACCTCACTCTATATACGTCCCACTACAAATACCCAGTCAGAAATGATAATGGAATCGACACCGATTCGATTCCTACTTACTTCGAGTAATTACTTTTCGATAATTACTTTTAGTACAAATTTATTGACCATGATACTAATTCTGATATAAGTAGTTTTCGGGCATATAGAATGAATTTACAAAAAACTGAAAAGAAAAAAAAGGTGCTCTTATAAGTAGGGAGTAGGGAGTATACGGATTATTATAAATTAATATACATGCTTATATTTTATTGCGTAATTAGGTAACTTGGATAGTGTTTTCGAACGCACCTCTACCGAGAAAAATTGGAGATCAATTCTGCTAAAACAAACGGTTCACAACAATATCGCAAAGATGGGGAGAGGGGGAGCAATTTAAAAATCCGATCTTTAATGTTCAAAATATCGATCTTCTCAAAAATTGAATCAAGATCGAATATTTCTAGTTGGAATCGTCCATTTGTTTGTGCAGCTTAAAACGAATCGACATCATTTGCAAGACGCGATGTTTTACCTCGAAGCAAATTTTATTTACAAAATATTTAATACAAAATCAGTGAAAAATCTACGAAGAGTATTCGTTTGGACGTATACATGTGTTTTTCTGCGAGTGCAATAACAGTGTCTCTTGAGAGTTTTTTTACGCACGAAATGAGATTTGCAGGCGTAAGAAATTTGTCAAAAGCATATCTAGAGAATATTTCATTCTGAAGAGTATTTTATGTGCATATTTATATGCATGAAGTACGTAAACATACGGATAAAACTGTATATATTTTCATTATTACGTATACTCAAGCGGAAAAAAACAAGTCACAATAAAAAAAAAAAAGTACAAAATGACATTAAAATGAATCGGAAATAATTGAAAAATGATTTTTAATGATCATTCTGGAATCATTTGACATCATTTTGATATCATAATGACTTGTTGTTCTGTTTGGGTTTACTTTCTTATCACGAGAAACGCTACATCAGGAATATTTTTATCAGTTATTGATCACTATATGTGCACGTGCAATATCATCGCGTGACATACGGCTGGATTATCATTAGAGACCCTTCAGGAAGAGTTTGGACACGAGTTTTTTGTATGCAGGGTAATAGCTTAATTTAACAAAAATCTGCAAGAAAGACATATTTATATTTATTATTTCTTTTTTTCTCATTCTGCTCTATCTTTTTCTTATCTATTTTTAATTCTTTCTCTCTTTCTCTCTCAAAAATTGTTAAAACATAGCAATAAAAGATGGCTTTCTCATATGTCTAGACTTTTATTAGATAGTTTTTTTACCATAAGTTTTACTTATGCATGCAATTCTGTCGTTTGTAACATTAGCGAAACATCTGTAATAGCGAATTATTTTCTATCTTTTTACGTAAAGACGATTGTTTTCAAATATATCTTATATTATATTTTTAATTAATTATATTTTCTCAGTTTATGAAAAAAGGCCAATATTCTCTTATTACTTAATTTGTTTTTTTCTTTGTGTATCGTATAACTTATTACATATTGATATTTATTTCATTTTAATATTATCTTTCTCTCCTAAACATAACATAGAATACATTAATGAAGTGTATTTAATTACGATAAGAAATAGTGTTATACGTAATTACATTATCAACAAGAATACATTTTTTTTTCCATACAATGGATACATTTTTATTTTATCTCTTTAAATTTCCACAATCTCTGCGTAAATATTTTTCCTTTTCAATATTTTGCAATTAGGCCTAGGTATATCGTTTTACTTGCTTCTATTTTCTTCGTGACGTGAAAAGAAGCGAGCGTATAATATGTTAAATCGGACGATTAATAGATCTCGATTTATCAAATCTTCATTTATTCTCCTTTTATGAAATGGATTACACGCGACCTTTCATTCCTTTTTGTTGCAAATTATGCTTTAAGTAAGCACAAACTCTTGATCGACGTGTCACGAACACGAAACGTCTGCGTGCAAGTGTATACATATCTGGTTGCCTTCGCTTTCGAAGTTACACTCCTCGAGGAAGTCCACTGTGCCAATGAACAAAGACTCTCCCAACGTTTTCACCGACTCCTTTTGAGATCGGTGGCCAGATAAGCGCGAGTATATGGCGGAGTAATGCTTTATAGAACGGATCATTAAAATCCGCTCGATCTTCCCTATAACTGCACTTATATAATGCGCGTACCTATAATAATTCATAATCTGCCATCATAACAATAAGGCGGATAAGATCTGCCTTGAGAATATCGACGATTTCATATTTTAGTTTCTCTGAGGATGCATGCTGAAGATAGTGAGATTGATATCAATATATTGTATATAAATTCATCATAATTAAATAGCGATTATATTACATTAATCTCCAGAGGAATAGTTGAGATACAAAATTTTCAACGCGTGTATTAAAATTACGTTAATAATTAAAAAAAAAGATAGTGAGATTGACGCCTATATATTATAAATCAATTTGTTGCGATTAAGTAACAATTACCACATTTTGACTTTTGCCGTATAACACGCACGAGAATATCATTAAAATATCAGATTTTCAATGCGCATATATTAATCTTAATACTAAAAAGAGTTTGACGTTAATATATTATGCATCATTTTGTACTTAAGTATCGCACAGCGTCTTTGTCGCTTAATACTCAAAGGAATATAATTAAGATATAAATTTTTCAACATGAGTAACGTTAAGTTGATGATGAAGGAGTTGATGTATATAATAAAAATACATTGAAAAAAATGATGTTGTTTCAATTGCATTATTTTAATTGAAAAAATAATCTTGTTGATTTAATAGTATTAATGAAACAAATAAAATTTTATTAAAACAGAGCATAAGTATTTGTTTCATTAATGATGTTATGTTGAATTATCAAAATTATTTTCACTTAAAATAATACTGTTAATATATCATTTTTTTCAGTGTAGGCATTATTTTGTTCATAAATCATCGCCCAACGTGTTGATCTTTGTTATATAATAAGCAGGGGAAAAATCATTAGGATACAAAATATGTAACTTGTGTAATGTTAGGTTGATATAGATTAGTTGATAAATTTAGATTAGGCTGATTTAGATTAGTTGATATTAGATTGAAAAGGTAAAAAGATAAAAAGGTATTAGTATTAATATATTATAATTTAATATATTATAATTATAATTTATATTATAATTTTATAGCAATTAAGTAAATTATCGCGTTAATCTTTACGATGTAACACGTAAAGAAATATTATTAGGATATAAAATTTTTAATGAACATATCAATATCATATTAATATTGAAGCAAGGTTAACGTCAATATATTATTAATTTATTGTAATTAAGTAATAGTTATTATGCAGTATTGAGTTTTGTCGCGTAATAGGGAAATATCATTAGAATATAAAATTTTTAATGTGTATAATTAATGCACTCGTTTATATTTTATTTCTCTCTCTCTCTC
>NW_012130120.1:181046-183332 GCF_000143395.1 Atta cephalotes | reverse complement strand
TACACACACACACACACACACACACACACACACACACACACACACACACAAGGATAAAGGACTACTAGTGGATGGTGGGGACAAATTTAATTGTTGGATAAATATAACTTTCAGATATAATCTTTTTTATAAACGTGAAAAATTTTTTTTGTTTTTTTTATAAAACAACAGAATAGAATTATTGAATTATTTTGCTATATAAATATGCAATTCATAAAAAGAATGAAATGTAATTCATTAACATTACAAAATACTGCCATACGTTTATCGGGATTATTACGTGGTTCGAATAATATTTTCTTCAAAATGACAAAAATAATTATAACGCTTGACGGCACAAATGTTTTTTTTACCTTATATAATACGAGACCAGAATTATGTCGTGACGATATTATACTTGTAAATGAATTTATTCAACAAATAACAAGCAGAGTTCGCATCAACATCCTTCTATCGGATGTTTTTAGCTACAAATTCTTCGAATTTTAACGGATTTAATTTTTTGGATTTCCTGTTTTTTTTCTTAATATCGAAGGTGAAGGATGTCGAAGATGTTAATGACATTCTATTAATAAGGATAAGCATATCACGTGTGAAGAATGACTATGCGACTATCTCTTTTCTCATCCATGGAACTAAATCGCGTATACAGCGAGTATTTTAATTTTTGCTTTCTTTCATTGGGGCTTTTCTCTTGTAACAAAATTAATCAGCAATAAAGATGTGACGTGGCGCAGCTTATTATTTCTTAATTGTCTCTTCTGGGTGCTTTGATCTCCTTGTGTAAGAACAATACAGTTTCATGAATGCGGGTATCACACCGATATCGCAAAGTCTAAAGAATCTGCTCTCAGCCTTGACTGTTTTTATCGCATCGTGCGTCGGTAGAGCGACGGAATTTCTCCGGTCGCGCTATTAATTACACGCTGATCTGCGATGCAAATCTTCAGTCGCTCTTCCCATTCGTCAATGTACGTCTGTTGAAATATGTCTTTCTGAATACAGGGGCGAAAGGAGGAGGTTGTTGTAAGAACACGAATCAATTATTTCGATATTTTCTTGTGATTCATCGCAGGGTAGGCGGGCCCATGAACGATCGCCCACCGACGATGACCCGTTAATTTTTAATCATAAATCAATTCGTTGCTCGGTATAGTTATGTAATAACAACGTCGTCACCTTAAACGTTCTTCGTTTACCATCAATCTTAAATGATATAGCTTTCACGCTAAAAGTATTCGAAAACTAAAGCCTCGTTTAATGTCCGAAGAGATGAGGGACGTGACAAAAACAATATCTTCATTCAAGCAATCGGGTAATCGTGTAATGATATGATATTATGTTTAATAATCTTGTCGACACAAACTAAAAGTAATATGCATCAATTATAATTTCGCTCTCAACGATATAAATGTAATTACGTAATATATGATGCTACATAACAGGTACATTGTTGAGTAATTATAATGTTATATTACTTTATCTAAAAGAAATATTTATTGACGAGGAATATTTTATTTATTCCATAATATTACACTCTTAGTGTGTTTGTCACAAAAGATTTACGTATCTTAATCATCATCTCGAGAACCGATTTCAATACAATTGTGTAGAATTTCATTTGCAACGTTTCAGGAAGAAGTTTTACTCTTGCCTTTTGTCTTTTTACTCGGAATAGCGTGTAGCAAAATTACATCAACATTGTCATCCGTTCACTTTGGTGCTATTCTCGTGATATGAAATACACAAATGATCGTCGTTGTTGTCGTAGGACAATTGGAATAACTAACTTTTTCGATTTTTGTTTTTCATGTTTTCCACAACATTACAATGTTCTGCTAGTGCACTGTGACTGACCATCAGTTTACTATGATAGTCTAATGATACTAATGATATTCGCCAATCTTGCGACAACGCGGTATCGAATCAAGAGCTGATCAAGCGAACGCTGATAATCAGCGTTCGCTTATTAACGCAATTAATTGGACAAATTATACACGCTACGTCGCGTTACGCGTTTTAATGTCATAATACCAATCAAATATAATTAATTGTTTAAATATATTTCGCGGCGTTTTTTATAAATAAAAAACCTAAGTTAATTCTCTTAATCTGTTTTGCGTAATTCATTTCAATTAAATGAAAAGTAAAATTTGATAATAAGGGAGAGAGAGAGAGAGAGAGAGAGAGAGAAGAAATATTAATTACTTATTAATTAAATTTTAAAAGTTTTAACGGAAAGGTCTACCAAAGTAGTAACGTTTAAAATTTTTAATTTTAATATTA
>NW_012130120.1:178692-181026 GCF_000143395.1 Atta cephalotes | reverse complement strand
TATTAGTCAGTATTAGAGTTTGTTCGTCGTAACTAGGGTAAAGTAATACATTAGTAATATAAAATTTTAAATTTAGTTGTAGTAATTAATTAGTCACTCGTTTATTATTTATTTCTTCTCTCTCTCTCTCTCTCTCTCTCTCTCTCTATCTATCTATCTATCTATCTATCTATATCTATCTCTTTTTCTCTCTTTCTCTCTCCCGTTTGGGGAGGAAATGTCAGTCTGCGGCAGATGTCAAAGGTCGAAGTCGGATTTATTACGTCATAAAATCAAATATCGCTGGAGGAGCGATCTTCGTGTTTGCTCGTAGTAATCAATGGGAAGGCTTGGGTGTGTAACGGCAATTCTCGTTTGCATGTTTTATCAATGTTGTTGAAATTTTCACCTAAATTGTATTGGCGTCGAAAAGCGCAAATATTTGCGTCAAAACATATAACGTTTTCAGGATAAAAGGACGAAAGGGAGCGTCTATTATTGCGCGCTATATCTCTTCTCTCTTTCCTCCACGTAAATTTGCGACAACTGCACAGTTGGAATATAGCGATGATAGCCTCGGGTCAGTAGACAGTATTTTATTTATAACTGCACTTTTATTCTATGATATATCATAGAATAAAAAGTGCAGTCATGGGAGTGATCTTGTTGCAGTCTGAAGAATTCCTAGAAGTAATAAAAGTCTGGTCAATCTTCAAGTTGATTAAAAATGATGTATATACACTTGCACTTACACAATAGTATAAGACATTTCACATATCTACTTTTCAATTTTTCCACATACTCAATCATCATCTGATTCTGCCATTTTTCATTAAATCAATTAAAAATAGGACTTGATTGGTCAGATTCTTCTAGGAACATTTAGGTTTGAATAGCTCGAATTTATTCGTCTTCGTCATTCATACAAAAATTTGCAACAATATTGTTGTAATGTTTGTATTGTTATTGCAATATTGCTGGAACATTACAATGTTACTGTAATATTTCTGAAATTTGCATACGGGCATCTTTGTTTTCATCTTCATCAGAATGTTTTCCATTGCATCATTATAATTGCTGGTAATTTAAGCAATGGAGCAGATAAATCCATTATTTGATAGATGCGATCTTTCACGCCGGCATCTGAAAAACCAAGATCAGACGGAACACCTGCAATACAATAGCGATACAACCTTTAGATAATAAAGCTGCTACGAGTTTTAGGAAAAAATAAGCAGTTCCCTCACAAGGACTATTTCTCATATTTGTTGCAATATGCGAGATGATTTCGAGCTGTATTTGAAAAAAAGAATATAAAAGTTGTTTTAATTTTAATTTCATTATTAACTGTATTATTAATTTTACTTATAATAATACATATATAACTCTTATTATTATTAACTGTAATTAATTCAATTATTACAAATAAATGAAATTAATTATAATCAACTTGATCTAATTGTACCGATAATAACAAACTAATATTAGCTTATATTATATATATATATATATATATAAATTTTATTATAACATACATATATACGTAATTATATAATTTCTGCTTATTCCTTTTATATTTATTACCATTATATCAATTTGATATTTTAAAACTTTTAATATGCGTAAGAATCTTCTTTTGTTGTTGTATATTTGTTTGCGATCATATTATACGAATAATAATTAATATATAATTAAAAAGGACATTACTATAAATCATGTATTGTCGCACAATGATTTTATCTATGACTTATATATAGAGTATGTCGATATACTCTAATTAACGAAACATGTCAATGCAAATCAGGAAGGAATAATGACTCTCTCTTTCCAAGGTAAACCTAACAAAATGTAATCACGGTCCTTTTTATTCTGTTCTCCGTGATATCTACAGTGAAATAAATATTAAGTGAAAAGTTATACTTTAATAGCTGACTGTTCCGCCCATTTTCTCGACTTTTTAAGTACAGTAATTAGTACCACGTGCAGTAGATTAATTTCGTATCCCTATATCCATGTAGTGGTACGGCCCATAAAAGGTATGTTTTTTCTCCAGTGGATTTTCTTAACTGGCACATAATTGCTCGAAAATACAAACGGGCGAGTAAGCATGCATTTAATTAAGGCCGACATTTTGTACAAGGGCAATGTAAAAGTATCCAGAAAAGGCAAGAAATAATAAGCCGTGTAACATTTTTATCGTCGATCAATTCCGTTACAAGAGTAAAACCCCGATGAATCTGAAACGAAAGCGAAAATCCAATTAAAGTCCTCGCATTCTTTTTATTCGAATCGATATATATACACACACACACACACACACACACACACACACACACACACACACACACAACGAAG
>NW_012130120.1:172783-177309 GCF_000143395.1 Atta cephalotes | reverse complement strand
TATAAAATGATATGAATAAGATATATAATAAAAAATATGTTGCATAGACATACACTCTTTTTTATTTAAAGCTTTCAGAAGAGAAAGGGCAATAATTATAATTAGAAATAGAAGATGAGATTTGAAAACATTTCTCATCAATTTAATTGCATACTATGATTATTCTATATTTTCTATTGCTCGCTATAAACTATAATTAATAATGTAAACTTCAAGTCTTGAATCATTAAGCCATTGCTAATCACGTTAAATGATTACGATCTATCAATCAACTTGTAAGGTTCTTTTTTTGCGCTGGAATGGAATAACTAATAGAATTGTTGTGTAATTCATTAGGATGTACAACATGTGTCGTTTATATTTAAATCATATAAAAACTGATCAAGGAAGAAAAGAAGAGAAGAATGTTTTGGTGATGATATTTTGATACGATAGACATTTATCAATTAACACAACTGGACGTCCTCGATAGAAGATACACTCCAGTCGTTGTAACTGACCGAGCGCAACGGAAAGAAGTGTGCGTCACTAAAAATGCCGATTATCACGCGTTAATGGCGCCCACCGCGTTGCGTTGAGAAATTATCCCGACATCAGCGGCGAAATGCATTAGCTTGTTATCTGTAATCTCTTCGAGCCAATAGGCTCGCGATCAATTTATCTTCGGCCGCCACCGTCGCACCGCGGTGCGTGTCGCGACAAAGAAGCGGCGTGTGATTTATCGGCAATTATACCGAGTAAATATTTCAGCAATATTTCGCATGTGACAAGGTTCGCTCCTCTGCGATCGATCGATCGCATGGAAAGATTTCGTCGGGTTAGCAACAGGTTTGTCTCGGCTGTTCCAAGTCCAATTTTGATACTACTATGGCTGATAATCTTACGGAACACGTGCTTTCCAAACGATAATAGAATTAGTACTTTCTTGACTGGGACTTTGCAGCTCCCGAAATGCTTGTCGCAATAATATTAGATACAATAGAACCGTCAACCGAGAACTGAATGATCGGCCAAAAAATACTACTGAGAAAATACAATTTCTTCAATAAAATATTTTTTTTTAAATATTTTTTTGTTAAATAGAAAATGCAGTATATTTTTTATTAAACTTTAATCTATTCAATAATTGACTGGAAATTGATTACTTGTATGTTTGCATGTGATCTTTGATTCGATTTCTAGAATTCAACAGTAATAAACAAGAAAAAGTGTTAACTTCGTTAAATTTATCATTAAAAATAATAATATTATTTAAATATTTACAATTTTTTTTACTTGTATTTTTCATTTAATTGAGATTTAAATTTTCGAAAACCTTTACATATGAAATAAGTACATAAAACTAATTAAACAAACAATAATTATTACAGTATTTGTTAAAACAAGTAATTAGTAAATAAATTATTAAAAATCTATTATAACTCTATGTAAGAAAGATATTGCTTAATTTATTTGATGTTGGAACAGATAATTACAAGTTTTAAAATTGATTAGAATATTTTGAAATACTTATTAACATAATTATTTTTAGACAAAATACATATAATATTTAGACAAAATACATATAATAATTTTAAACGATCTGTTAAAATTTTGTCAATATTAAATCTACGTATATTATTTCAAAGTTAAGAAAAAAATAAATATCAAGCACTTTTTCGTGTCACAAAATCGCACGCTTTTTTCTATACATATAAATATAATTCTATATATATTCTAAATAATATATTCATATCAAAACAACATTGTTACATAATTATATATTTATCTTCTATAAATATTTAATTTATATCATGAAAGTCAACGATAGTCAAGTGAAGTGACGGTAGTCAATAACCTTGTCACGCCTTTATCCTGACTCTCTACGATTTTATCTACCATTCCTAAAAAAAAAAAGAGTAATCAGTTAGGACTTCAAGGTCAAAGGAAGAAAGGTTCCAATTCGCGAACGAGTACTCGCGACGCGTTTCCTTTGCCGGCGGACCTTGTTAAACCAGTCTGCGCGTCGCACCGCAATCGCTTAAGCTGCCAGGTTACAACTGATCTCTGGGATCTGCGATTTTCAGGAATCCCGGATCTCCGCGGTCTCTCCCGTGCCTGACCTCGCGGGCTTTCTTCTGACATGCGGATGCGAAGCTCGAACTGTTCTTTACGTTACCGCGGACGCGGAACTGTGCTTCTATTACTTTCGCCACTCGCTGACTTCTTCATGCCGAAGTGAACTTCTCTCATGTATCTGTTAGACAGAAGAAATTCCGAGAGAGATTGACCATATTCTCTAGTTACGATGCGTATAATGTTAACTCACTCGCTGAAGCTAGGACTTTAATGAACTTGCCCTGTTCAGGAATGCTTTGAAGATGAAGAAACGAGAAACCGATAGGAGCGCGAGATAGGAAGCTGGATCTTCAAGTAGCGATTGGATATAATCGGCGCGCGTTCAGTTATGTCGCATTTAGTTATGTTACTGCTGCGAAAAGATTTTTATATTGCACTTATTTACAGAGTAATATTCAATGATCTCACGGATTTTATCGAAAAGTGATTAAAATAAATTTCTTGACAGTGGCGAGACTGGTAAATAGCGTGTTCGATCAGCAGATTTAAATACCATTAAAGCTCAATCTCATCAGCATATCGAAATAAAGTCATATAATTTTTTAAATTCAAGTAAGAGGGATAAATATCACGTGTCTCTCGAGAATATTCAAATAACTTGAAGAGTTGCTCAAGTTAACAGTTGTCAAGTTGACAAGTTGGTTGACAAGTAAAGCCGGTTCTTCATTGTGTGGTAATAAAAAAAAAACCTCGCACTAATTATATGATGGAAAATTGAGTTTTGGTGAAATGAGTTAATGTTCACATATAATGTAGTTTATAATGGATAATTTTGTACTGTAATGTATCAAAGGTACTTTGTGTGAGCACAAATTTTAGACTTTTATTTAATACATCATAGCTCAGAAACTATTCGTTATTCGAATCATATGTGCGTGATTTTTTGTTCCTCACATTGTAAGTCAATGAAAAAATCAACATATTTTACCAGGACTCTATTTTCCATATAATTAATGTGAGATCCTTTTTTTTATACATTTTTTATCCCTCACATATCATTGATTAAAATGTAACTTTATATATACATATGCGATGAATGGTCGAATTCGGGGCGGGAAGTTTTTATTAAGTTTCGCGGCAAGAAAAACTGGAGTAAGCGCGTGTATTTTTTCTCAAATGACGTTTATCGTAATCATAAGTAACCGATGATTACCGGTAAATACTGTAATTAATATCCTCGAATAATTGTATATACTTGTCGCAAATGGCGCGAGCGTTTTTATTAAGTTGATAAGAGGCCAGGTGCGAATACGTACATACGTTTATAATTACAGCGAGCCGGAGCGTGCACACCTCGTTATTCCCGTTTATAACATATTACGACACGTCGCCGCGCGCATATCGCGAAATACTTTTTAATATTTCCAAATAATGGGTAATATACTGATAATGACGGAAGAAGTTCATTACGAATAGAGAAAGTGCACGCGCTGCATCAGATTTTGGCTCCACGCTTCATTCCATGATTTTACGATTACTCCTTTTACGAATGGGAGAGTTCCTTTTTTCTCTCTCTCTCTCTGTCTCTCTCTTTTATTATCCTTTTGCACTCCGCGCGATACTTTTCCTCGGGATCGTTCCAGCGTCGGACAATAATTATAAGCTCCATATCGAGCACTGTGAAATATTACACCTATTATTACCCTGTGATTGATTTAACAACTCGTTGCTTCTCTCGTTTCGTAATCGCCCGATTGGACTCCGCTATGCGTCCGGCAAAGCGCATTTCCCGCGTCACAATAAATGGCTTATACTTTTGTTATGCAAGAAAGTGAGAATGGGGAACGCAATTATTTATATTATGCAAATCTTACCTGAAATATAACTCGTAATATCATATTTTCATTATATGTTTTAAATAAAAAATATATGATAAAAAATTCTTATTTATAAACGTATAAAACCTACCACGCGATGATTTCCACAATTTTGCAATTATATTTTAAATGTACAAATAACAATTTTCCATCTTAAATATTGCGTGTTATTTTAATGATGAAAACAATCGATCTCTTCTATCATCTAATATAGACGGGCTTTTCTATTATATTGCTAATTTAAAAAAACTGATATCTCTTCCTCATGCGCGAGCTGACTTCCAACGAGAGAAATAATTGGACTCACATTCTCTTGGATTATTAAAACATCCAGGTCGGTCAGGCCACAATACTGTCGACCTGCGCCGACGAATTCTAACGTACTATGATCCAATAATAACAGCAAATGAGATCGTATCCGCCTTGTCTTCCACACCCTTGGCTTCGATTCCATTCTACTTGCGTCGTAACTCTATCAACGATCTCATTTGCGGATTAACCTCTCTCTCTCTCTCTCTCTCTCTCTTCTCTTCTTCTTCCTCTCTCTCTCGTCTCGTTCTTTCTTTACTTACGTACGTACGTACTACTACT
>NW_012130120.1:162941-168664 GCF_000143395.1 Atta cephalotes | reverse complement strand
GTACTACTCTCTCTCTCTCTCTCTCTCTCTTTCTCTCTTTTTCTCCCATCATCGTCGTCAGTTTCTTTCTTTACTGGGAACCTGATTACACTGTCTCCGTCCTTCACTTACGTCTTTTTCCTTATGTCTTTTTCCCTCGCTCGTTATCCTTGCTTCAATCTATTCATTTCTGTCTCGATATTCTGCTGTCTAGTTCTAATCGACTTACGATCACAGTAGGAACGCCGACGCGATCCGTTCAAAATAAATTTCACGTCAAATGATTACGCGCTAACGGAACTGCTTCAGATCAGCTGTTCAGTGTTTACGTTCGCGGATGTCGTGACTCAAACACATTTATAAATCGCATCGTTATGGCGCGAATTCTTCAAGCTCATCGGCTTCGTTAATAATGATAAATATGAAATACAATATACGAATTTGTATGTTATATACAATATTATATATAATATATATGTAAATGTAGAAATATAAATTTATATATAAATTATATATATATATATATATATATGTAATATATATTTTATTTATTTTTTATCTATTATTATAAATATAATAAATATTTTTTACTCTCTAAATAGATATTTATAAAAATTTAGTAGTTTTTTTTTTCACTGTACTTTTATGTGTAAATTTTTCTTTAGAAATTTTCTTTGAGACTAGTTTTTAAAAACAAACTTTTCATGTAAAAATATTTTGTGTCTCGGAAGAGACATTTTATATTAAAACTTAAAAAATTTCGACCAAATGTTACATTTAAAAAATGCGAGAAATAATGACTTAATGACGCCTTAGGCTAATCAAAGATTCTATAGTGGCAAAGTGGAACGGCATTTCTGGGGCATCCTGCATGATCTAGTAAGTTATATAATTGCAAAGATATCTGTTTACGCACACATGGAATTAGAACGTAATTTGCTTCGTAACTATTCGTCGCGTTTAATTCAGCTGGATCCAATCACTGTCGCGCGACGCGAGATGAATCTATGATGAATGATGAACTTACGGTGTATATACCGATGATAAAGTAAATAGAGAAACGATTCCGTAATAAATGAGTCAGTTCGCGAGCCAGCGTTTGATTCGATTAGCTTGCATGCGCGCCACCGCTCTTGCAAGACGAGAAACTGCAAAATTATGCAAGATGCTGAGAGCGCGCGGCCACATGCGTCCCCAAGTTATCTTAATTTAATGGAGACCCATTAAACGTAATCTTGAGTGATGTGACATGCCCTGGCTAGAGAAATCTTTAATTTAAAATTTTTTTTATCAAGGACGCGGTGTAAGCACTTTCACTTTTGCGCGAAGTTCGAAACTGTACTTGTAGCAAAATGGGCGTCAATCAAATGAATTATGTCACGTTAGATCGAGAAAATTCCATTCAGTTCTTTAAATCTGTCTTCGTGCGGAACGTATTAGAACGTGTTTTTTTCGACAAATCATTATTCGATCATTAAACAATTAATAACAGACTAATTAAAACAAACGTCAACTTTATTCGCAATATTGATCGAATATTTCTAGAATGTTTAAATTTAAATGTCGTTAAATTTATTTAAAACTGTTTATTATAATTAATATTTATTACATACAATTTATTATTTATTATATTATTTGTTATTTATAATTATAATTATTTATAATTGTATTTATATAATATTAATATTTATATAATATAAATTTATTTATAATTTTTTAATATAATTTATTGTATTTATATAATTGTATTTATATAATATTAATATTTATATAATATTATTATTTAAACAAATTCGGAGAGAGAAAGACTATTTCATACGTTCGCAGGAAAAAATGTTATATATAGACATATTTTATACATAATTATATATAATTATATATGAAACATTTTTTCGTGGATTAAGAAAAGAATAATAATATAAATATCATAAAATAGAGAAAGGCATTTTAGCATATTTGACGCTGTCATTCGAAAACTCGCTCAAAAAAACATAAACGATCAACTTGGAGATGCAAGGTCGATCGAAGACAGATAAAGCAAAACGAAATACATTAATCATGGTTCACGTGAGATTTTATTTTCGCTAGAAATTGTAAAAAATTCAAGACGACCTGTCATGCCGAGCGTTATAGTTTGCTCGTGCAGTTACCCGCGCGTTTTATGTAACCCCAGCGTGCGCGCGTGCGGCAAGGACGGTCGTAGGAATAATTCCGCGTCAGTGTAAAATCAATTCGATCGCCTCTATAAATATTAATAGATCCGCTGGACGGATCGAGATTCATGGATTTTCCTAGCGCAGCTTTGCGGCACTCCGCCCGGAGCTAGTCGAGCCTGCCGAGCTCCGTTTGAATAATCGATACACTTATGGCTGTCGCAACGTTACTACGTCCTTGCGCTCACTTATAACGTGCATTGTCGCTTGCATCCGCTTCGGGTATTCACACTTTTATGCCTCAACGGATTGATTGTCAGGGCGACCGACTTGAAGCGAACGCGTAGGAACGTTGGCAGGATACTTTGACCTGTGTGAAATATGGAAACTGATTCTTGGAATTGATCATCGCGTTAAAATGGAACTGGAAAGGTAGAAAAATTTTGAAAGTAAAAATAAATAGATAAAATTATAAATACGTTTAACGCTAGAAATATCGAGCGGTTATGATTGATTTCTATTTTCTTGATTTTTATTTTTAAAATTAATATCCTATTTCTTGTGCAAAAAGTCTGAAATTTTCTAACTTTTCATCAATAATTTCTTTTATTCTGATGAAAATATTTGGCTTTTTATAGCTTTTATCGCTTATTTTTAAAGTAATTAATTTGCTTGATCCTTTGAATAAGAAATGTTGGTGCTTCTAGTATTAATAATGAAACGTATGAATAATGAATGAGTGTGGCAAAGTTATAGAGAATTATTGGAAGTCTTAAGAGGATTAAAATTCATATAGAACGTTATTATAAAAATATAAAACCAAATAAAAAGTTAAATATTAATGTAGAATAGATAAAGGAATGCCCGTATATTAGCACGATAAATCTCCATGAAATTAAAAAAAAGGATCAAAATTAATATTAGTTCAATAAATTTTAAACCATAAATATATTTTTTATCGAATAATTACTGACAAATATAATCGCGATTATTTCAATAAGCTACTTTTTATTATTTCAATAAGCTACTTTTTTCCATTAGTCGTATGACGATATTCGAATGTCATTTACAATTAATTGCTGTAAAGTGCAATTTAATATTAATTTCGGAATTGAGATGCTTTTAATTTAAATTTGTATTTTCGATTCGTGCGATGATATTAATGAATTTACCAAAATGTAACGCACCGCGATTTATTCTCTCTTTCTCTTTCTCTCTTTCTCTCTCTCCTCCCTTTCTCTTTCACCCATATGCCTTCAATTTATCTCCATTATGTGCTCGATCAATTTAATTCATTGCGCTACTTCGTTCGTTGACTTCTCAATTCACTCATGAATTATATCGAAGGATCTGCTGATTCGCTCGATAATCAAACTATTTTACTAATTTGAATATAAGTTTATTCTTTATTTTATGAAAGCTCAGAGATATATAATAAAACATAACATTAATATTAAATATGTCAGTAATTTTTAAATCATAATTATTGAAAAAATGAAATAATATAGACTTAATGTTTAGTTACATTAACCTTCGAGCATGAAAATATAGATAATGTCTTTTTTAAGTTCTTTTATCAAGTCTTTATTTCAACAAATTGTTTAATAAGTTTAAGATTGTTTTTTAAACAATCAATTTTTAATCTTAATTAAAAAATTAATAATCTATATAAGTACTAATAATCTTATGATTATTGGATAAACTCTATCATGAATTAAAGTAAAGATTGCAAGTTTAATTTATTAGATCTCCTTGTAAAATTTTTTTCGAAGTCGCACAGATATCTTCGATGATAACGCAAATAAATTTTATCGTAATCAAAGTAGATTGTAAGAAAGTTGTTAATACTCTAAAAAACACGAACAAAAATAATTTTTTAGAGTAAGAACGATTATCTATATTTTAACTTGCGACTTCCGCTATGCATCGGTGCAGACCGAACACAAAAAACGTGATTACCGCAACTTCGGTGAAATGCGCAATTTTTTTCGTGTCTGCTGTGCAGGCGTGACTCTCTTGTTGAAAAAAATACGAAATCCGCGTCGAAAGTTCAGACTGCAGAGCTATCAGAGCGGCAACTTACATGTGTGCAACCGCCTGCCGGGAATATCAATGCGAGTGCTATTCGAAAGAAAAGGAGAAGGACGAAAGAGTGCAAAGGCGCCCGATAGATCTTTCGAATGCGCAAGTGCATCCGACCATGAAGCACATAATAAAATCAGAAGAAGAAGAGAAGAGTTATTTGAGGAAAGTGCCAGGATCCATCTAAACAGCAGATGATACATTTCATTGGCAGCGACAGGGGCTGCTTTACTCACAAGCGAAAAATTGCGACTCTTGCTTGAGGATCGAACTTTTAAATCCAAAATCGGAAAGAATCAGAAGACTCCCTTCGTCTGATTTATCAATGTATACAGTAACAAAATGTGTATACATGTGTGTGTGTGTGTGTATGTGTGTGTGTGTGTGTGTGTGTGTGTGTGTGAATGTATATGTGCACGCGCTACAGATGCGAGGGAAACTTTTACGAGCGTAGCAAAATTGCTGCTGGAGAGATCATCCGGACGAGTTATGGAAGTGGAAGTATAAAGGTAGAAAGCAAAAAGAGAGCAAGAGAAAAAGAGAAAAAAAGAAAGAGAGGGCAGTGCTAATGCAATCACGCAGCGGTGGAATCGGTCAGCAAAGGGAAGTATATAATGCTTTCTTGATATTAACGAGTTAGAGCATTAAATTTAAAATAAATATATAACAGACGTAATTGTAAAATGAAAGTGAATTAAATAGATTAAAAAGAGATGTAAAAGTGAATTATAAAGATAAATTATGAGAAAAAACGGAATGACGAATCATCTTGTCTTCACCAAACAGAAGTTTATTATTCCCTACAATTGTATGTAAAGAAATATATCGCATACATTTCTAATTTCGATTTTGCTAAATAAGTAATTCTTTCATTTATAGTATAATTTTTTTATTCTTAGTAATTAATTCCTTTAAAATTAACAAATCCAATAAAGAATAAAGCTTGTTTATCTAATTTCGAAAAGTTTTTGTACTTAATTGATGTTAATTAAAAGATATATATTTCGATATTTTGTTAGAATGTAATATATGAGAAAAAACTTTCCTTAAAATTTTTTTAAGAAACCTATCACATTAATGAATTAATCCTGTAAAAATGGAATGCATTGTATATTACATAAAAAATTAAATAATAACGAAGAAACAGAAAATAGCTGATTAAAGATTAAATGGCTGGCTGGTAACCATATATCCTGCGGTGGTAGAAATTAATGGGAAAAATTCTATAAAATCATAAATAAAAGCAATCGGTGTATCTCTGACGGAAACAGAATGAGGATGTAAAAATCAACTAGGGGCATTGATAGAAGCGGAATTCGCTCCAGGTGCATCTACCGATCGCCGTCCGATTAGTATATGCAGTGGTTAGAAATTTCAAAGAGATATCGATCGTAAATCCACTTTATTTATCTTGATGCGATGTATATATATATATATATATATATATATATATATAGAGAGAGAGAGAGAGAGAGAGAGGAGGAGGAGGGAGGGAGGAGGAGGAGGAGA
>NW_012130120.1:156959-160445 GCF_000143395.1 Atta cephalotes | reverse complement strand
AGAGAGAGAGAGAACATCGAAAAGAGGCGTCAATTAATTACGTAACTCTGAACAATTTACGTAAACATTATTTTAGACATATTTCTCAGTCCTTTCTTACAACTATTTGATTCTTATTTGATTCTTGGATAGGTCTCACTTATTACATAAAGTCTACATATATATTCTTGAATTAAGTCTACATATATACTCTTGACTTAGAATAAATTCTTGGAACATGTTGGTGAGGAAGATTTAAATAAAAGAAATGTTAGTAAAAAAAGTTTACATTAATATATCTGGCGATCCTAATTTCTTATATCATATGAGGTGTTGAAGGTATTTACATTCTGGTTATTAAGAGAGCTGACGATGGCAATATTAAATTGAACATTGGTGATTTGAACGAAGGAACGGCAGAACAAAGATTAAAAACAAGGATTAAAAATTAAGAACTGAAAAAAAACCGAAAAAATCTATAAAATTTTATCAAATTACGGTTATGGTATTATAAACTATACAAAATTTGGATACGGTTTCGATTTCATTAAACAAAAAGGTTCTGAAACAGTTTTCGGTTCCGATTTCAGTTCGATCCGGTCCCTGGTTTAGATTATTTGAAATTGAATTAACAAACAATATTTATAATTTTTTTTATCGATTAATTTCTTTTTATAACAAAATATAGTATAAAGTGAAATATAATAAATTATAAAATACAGCATATAGTTATATACATAATACAGCAGACGTGCAAATATTTTTTTCTCACGCAGTGGCAGCGTGAGATTATTTTAACAGGCGCCTTTATCGATAACAGTTTTATCAGGCTTTTTCGATAGTGCGGTCACTGCAAATTCTTTTGATGACCATATGAAACCTACTCGTGATAATGTTACCTGTAACAACGACGCTCGTTATTTATTCATGGATACGTGTGAAAAGTGTATTTTGCTATTTCCAAATAATTCCAATCGCGGAGCACACGATCGCGCGCGATGCATTCCGTGGGTCAACTGACCGCGACGACCGAGAAGAATTCAGCCTATTGCGATCTCGCAACACCGGCTGAAACTTTTCGTCGACCTTGCGTAATCGCGGTCACGCGTTCCGCGCAGCCGAATTCATCGGCGATCGACCGAATAATCGACCTAATTTAATCGATTCGCAATGCGCGATTTTTTAAAATAAAATTATTAGATCTATCATGTTCGCCAAATAAAATATAAAACAGAATTTCAGAAAATCGAGGCGAAATTGCCGCCATGAGTTTCGACATATTCTTTTTCCACTTACAGAGAATAATCTTTCCAACTTTTTCTTTCTCAAGTTTTCCATTCTATTTAATACAAAGTTGATTGATGAAAGAACAACAAACTTGAAACTTATGTATTTTTCAACATAGCCGCAGAATTAATTAGTGGTCAATCAGTTATCTGATTTGGTCAGATCGATGTGGAAGTTCTATCGAATTCGTGAAATAAAATTGAAAACAGAATTTCAATAAAATCGAGGTAAAATTATTGCTGGTTTTATATTCTTTTTTTTCGTCTAGAGAGAAATTTTCAAATTCTTTTTTTTAAAAAAAAAAAATGCTTTAGTTCTCTGAATTTATTTAATGAGAAAACTACTTGATGGAAAAACAATGAATTTGATCAGGGATGGTCAATTGATCCTGGCACGCGTGTTATTAGTGGCACGCAAAGGTATTCTAAAATTTAAAAATAAAAAGTGATAGTAAAATAGCAACCGTACTGCACTAAAATCTATTTTTTACTTGCACTCTCTGACTGTGCTCATTTTATTCATTCATTTTTATGCTAAAGACAAAATCTATTTTTTATTTGCACTCTCTGACTGTGCTCATTTTATTCATTCATTTTTATGCTAAACATTAGGCTTGATATTTTGTTTCATTTCTGTCACAAATGTTTTGAATATATTAATTATGATCATCAAATAATTTTCTATCTGATAACTAATCAAAGAAATAACAAAATTAAAATATTTTAAGTGCCAAAACGAACAAAATACATGCAATTTCTGATTAATCTACTGTGATTTATAATGATTTATTTTAAAACAAATGTAAAACAAAACACAGTAAAAGAAATAAACTTTATTAAACAGAAGAAGTCTTTTTTGCTTTTATGTATAAGAGAAGAAAGTTTTTTTTTTTTATTTAATATTTTGCAGCAAAATAACATAGTAAAGCTGGTTTTGAATGAAATCTCCATAATGGCATGCTAATCTAAACGTTGGCCAGAATTGGCAACGTAAACTTATATTTTTTTCGTAAAATAAATAAACGCGAAGATTATTTTTGCACAATAGCCAAAAAATATCTAAGCAAGCATGTAATTAGCTTATGCACTAAAAACATTAAGATAAGTAACTCATGAACTTGACATCTGTCTATTGACTCTAATGTTTTTTAATGCATATATCAAATACTTTTTGATACATAGATTAATAACATGTTAATTTAGAATGTTTTTTGTAAATTGGTTATTATGCAAAAACAATTTTCGTGTTTATTTACTTTGTAAAAAGAGATAAGCTTGCATTATGCATTGTAAATAAAGAGGATTTGTGTTTAGTGCACATAATATTTGCATGTGAGCAATTTAACAAACAATACTTTATAAAATTTCCATAATACAATTTCCAAAATATTTTCCAGTGTTTTTGGATACAAAGTATAAATCGAAAAAAGGATTCTTAAAACGTGTCGCGCAAAAAATATTCGCAAAGATTGTTAATCTGTATTTTTAAACGAGGAATTCAGAGTAATTAGCCGAACGGGAGATAGCAAGAGTCACAAAATACACGATCATAAATTACAAGGATTTCAGCGATTACGAGTTCTCTCTCGTCGAACACTTTTTACATCGCGGAATGTCAATCACGTTTTGAAGTACGTATCGATAGATCTTTCCAATGCTGCCGATTAGTGTTGCTAAATTTATATCTGTATTTTTAAGACGGGACAAAACATTAATTTGAGAATATTTTTGGGTTTCATTAACATAACTCGAACATGATTATCATACGAAATTTATGCATTCGGTTGTTAATTCGCATTCTTCGATGATGATTGAGTTAAAATCCGAGAATTTTGCAAGAATGTGATAGACATTTAAAAAAATAATTCATACGAAATGTTTAATAAAATATAAATGCTAATCAATCCGATAGAGCGACCGATCGTTCGATCGTTTAGTTCACCGATCTGTTTTCGATCTCGCGGAGTTATAGTCTATTATTGATCAAGTGTGGAATTCCTCGAACCATAATAATGCAATTGTTGCGATTGTAACCTGTACAAAAAATATATTTGTGCTTAAAAACTGGTTTGTAATTGATTTCTATTTTTAACGGCCAAGTCACATTCCGTATAAATATATTTTTTTTTAATAAATAAAAACGAACAGATATATATATATATATATATATATATATATATATATATATATGTATATTATTAGTATATATATATATATATAT
>NW_012130120.1:149216-153069 GCF_000143395.1 Atta cephalotes | reverse complement strand
CGATTATAACGCGGTCACTATACTCATTTAATCGCTACTAGAGAGTAATGGCTATTACAACCATTAATCAGTGTAATAACTTAATTGTAATGGATGGTCGAAGGGACGAGATCTCTTTTTGGCGCGCCACAGACATTTATGAAATATCGTTGTAGTCAAAATTTTCATCGTGTCGTTCATAATACTGAACGTTTGAATTATTAATATGGCGATGCGGTCGACGTATCGTGATCTTCCTCCCGTATGCAAGATGGAAAGGCGGAAGAGCGGCTTTCGCGTGATCTTCACAGACCATTCGTTAATCATCCCTCCTACTCCCCGCGAGAAGTTCTGCTGCCGATCGACGTTCAATCGGGTTCGAGTAAAACGATCTCAATCAGAAAATTTTCAACATATTATATACAACTTGTAGAGAATAAATAGAAGACGAGGAAAAAACGATTTTAAAATAGAGAGTAAGATGGTACAATTTCGAATAGGTATGTGGTAATTATAAATAAATAATTTTGAAAAAAATAAGATCTAGGAAAGATTATTTTATTTCTATTTGAAGTTCAAGTTTAGCTTTTCCCTGTTTATCTCTTTATTAGCATCCGCCGTATAATGAGAAAAAGGTTAATAAACTTGAATTTCGAAAAGCTGAATTCAAATTTTATTTTGTTTAGCATTATACCATGTATTTGAAATTGTATCACCTTATCTTGTAGTACAATCCGATAGAATCGCACAGCAATGCACCGAGTTTTATTTGATTGTTTCAGAGTCGCAACGCCAAGCAGGAATAATGAGAACACGAAGGTCTAATAATTTCCGAGTCGATTGTCTCGGAGCAACCGGAAATAGCGTGCACTTCCGCAGGATCAGGCCGTTTAACTTCCTCGTTAGTGATGCCAGATCAGGAGGCACGCCATTATCCTCGTTTTTTTTTACCGAAGAATTATAGAAGACGGAAGATCGATCTATCGTGTAAACATCCGAGAAAAACATCCTTTTCCGCACATAGTTCCGTTCTCTTCGCAAATTATTCGATTTTTCACATTTTTTTAATTATTTTTTTTTTCTATCCACATATTTTTTCTTTTTTTTATTCTCTTGGTGAAAACTCTTTCTCTTGGATTCGCGTGAGAGATTTTTGATTTGACTTGTAAAAAAAGAAATCTCTGAAGGCATCTGGCATCACTGAGGATACGTGACGAACAGAAAATCATCATATCGATATTTCTGCTATGACACGTGTCACGCGCCTCTCATGCCACATTGATTTTTTATAAGTAATAAGTATTGGAATTAGGATTTTTTTTCTTTCTTATTGTCATTTTAGAAATTCGATTTGTTATCTGATAACTTTCTTCGAAGACTCGGTATCGTATACGATGCTTCAGAGTTCAGAATTGCGTTTTTAATCCGATCAGTACGCCAGAGATATCTCTTATTATCCCAATAAAATAGAATATAATTCGTGTGAAATTCGATCAGCAATCAAAGAAACAATCATCTGCAGTCTTATCGTGGTCCGTGTTATTATCAAAGTTGAACAATGACAATCACCGACGCAAACTCGACAAAAAGAATGACAAAATACTGTGTAAATTCTCTTAATTCATCCGTGTAAATAATTATTGAGCAAAAATATTCAAAAATATTAATTTTGCTAATGATTAATTAATTGAAGTCTATAATTAAAATATATTTGCGACTGCACAATAAATATAAAAGGATTAAGTCTCTGACAGATTTCAAAAGAATATCGATTTTTAATATTTTTGTGACAGGTGTAGCTTTAAGAATACCAGCTCGTTAAAATTCTCACTTTATTGCGTACTTTATTAAGTCGCGTTCCATAAACAATATTAACATTTTGGTTATCGCTTCTACATGTTACGTAATCATTTCTTGATAATGCGAAGTTTGAATACTGCATCGGACGTTAATGCAAATTACTGAAGATATGAACGCTATCGCTTAATCGTTTTGACGAGAACTGCGATACCACGCCATCGAAGAGACTTAATTTGACTTTAAACAAAGTATATTATATCGTTGTTATTAACAAATTTGACGGACATTACCGTACGATTTTCGAGTATTTTCAAAATCTCGAGCGAGCAAATAAAATCGCAATGACATTCAGATCACAATCATCTTTCTGTCACAATCGGTGATTATAGAATTCGATCGATCAGGCATGAGAGGATCAAGCGCGTAATGCAACTTGATAATTAATCTTATTTGATAAGGTCCGAATGAGCATTCAAGAAGCGAGTAACGATCACACGAAATATCAAATATCAAAGCCAACAAAACGAGAAAAATATGAAAAATAAATATATAAATTGATCATAAAATATTAACCAGAGTGCATCATGAATAAGTGGATTCACTTTATTGGAGATGATAACTGATCCATAAAAAATCACTGCTTAATGAACAAATTTGTAAATCAATTAAATTATTAGTAAATTATTAACATAAACTAATTCCCTCGGATTAATTTTCGCAAATTGTTTTGATCGAAAACTATTGCATGTTTATTTTTTAGCAGAACTTCAAAACCGAAGATGATTTATGAGAACTAACCAACTTATTTCAACAATGCGTTAACTTTTTGCCGAGAAATAAATAACTAAATAAATTTCAGTTCAATTATTCGCCATCTCGACCGCCCACTGAATGCTCACTGGACCAATTAGCGCGAGTGATTAAAACCGATCGGCCGAGGTGCGTTCGCGCGCGAATTTTCCTCGACAATTTACCATAGCAATTATCTAATTAGCTATGCGTGCGGCTTCGCGCTAAATAACGTGTGCTACATAACGATTCACTGGGATTTTCATCCTGTAACCTGTCAAATTAAAGCGTTTCATTTGCAAGGCAATCTCGATTCGTTCGCCGCTCACACGATAGCTGTCTAAAAGGAGTTAACAGCTAACTACGAATCGTTATATATATATGTATATATAAATTCACGATGTGCGAATTTTTTCCTTCGCGTGTATTCATCAAACGTTATTTAAGTGTTCACCGTGATCGGTCTAGTTAGAATATCATATTAGCTGATCACTGTTTTCATCACGATCGTAGAGCGGCAACGCCATACAAGAGAAAAAACGATATAGATTTATAGATATATAGAATTTTCTTCGCAAAAAATTTAATAATTACATTTCAATATTTATATCAACTATTTTCGACTGTACGTAGACCGATAGAATTTAATTTTCGTAAAACTTTTCTTCCATTTACTTTACGCCTTAATCTAGCCACAAAAAATAGCGTTGCCTTTATTATACACATATTTTATTTTATACGAGTCTTATGATTTTCACGAAGTATCTGGATCCAGACGCGTTCACCGTCCAAAACCAGAAAACTTCACAGGCTTCCGGTTAACGGACGAGGCAAGAATATTATTTATGTCGAGGCCTTATCATTATTGTTATTTATTATTATTATTTATCTGTCGCGAATCCAGTCAAGTCGACGTCGCTGTTTCAGCATCTTAATCGCTAATTTATTATCTTATCCTTATTACATGAGTCTAACGTTAAGAAAATCGACATCAATTTTTATATTTGTAATTTTAATAACTTTTCAATTTTTTATCCGTTTAATCTATATTTATTTGCTTACGATGTGTGTGTGTGTGTGTGTGTGTGTGTGTGTGTGTGTGTATGTGTGTGTGTGTGTATGTGTGTGTATATAATTTATCCGATGATAATTAACACAGTCAGAGGCTAACACTATATACAATCACAACCAATTTAAAAATTATTTCGAAGCCTTATCTTAAAAATCGTTTTGTAGTTAGATCGACTTATCAATAATGCAATAACATTTCAGTTTCCGATTTAAA
>NW_012130120.1:133440-143925 GCF_000143395.1 Atta cephalotes | reverse complement strand
TTGTGTGTGTGTGTGTGTGTGTGTGTGTGTGTGTGTGTGTGTGTGTGTGTGTGTGTGTTGTATCGTATTTACACTCGCTCGAGTTCTCGCAGAAATGAAAGAAACGCGGCTCGGAAGCGTTTCCCTTTCGATTCGTACTCATTTCCCTTCTCGTTCCCTCGGCCGTGCCGCCCCGCTAACATCAGCTTCCCGAATTAAATCTTATCACGTTATACACAGTATCTAAATGAAATGTGTTCACAGCCACACATTAATTATTTATACATAAATTTATACATATATCTGTATATATTTAAATATATTTATATTTATATATATTTATATATTTTTCCGTAGTTCGCAACGTGTTTCCTCCCTCACCGAAAACAGCCCTTTTCCATCTCTTACGTATCTCTTGTCTCTCCCTGCCCTTGCTGTCCGGCACACGATCAGTTTTGCGAGAGAAAAATCAGGCGGGAGGAGACAAAGGAAAGATCAAAACAGGGGGATCGTGCCTCGCTCGAGCCGTCTGTTCATTCGAACACTCTCTCCTCTCCTCCGCAAGTTCCATCGTGGAATATTCCGCCTCACGTCCATCTTCGATTCTTCTTTCTTCGTTTTCCGCTTCCTTCTTAATGTGGCCTCGTCCAGAATTCGCTATACGCAACGTCGATGTCTGTTTCATCGACAAATGCTCGTTTCGGGACGATGTCGATATCTATTCTTCGAAATATCGTATTTAGTCAATAAACGAGCGGCGCTCGTTTCACTAATCTAAGACCATCTTGCTCTTTTACTACGGTTATGTCTGTCTTTTTTTTTATAATTCGGAGGAACGTTTTTTCCCGTCGTATCTTTTTCTAATCTTCTCCGATCTCTTTTTATATTTTTATTTTTAGGCACGACACATCGTTTCTAGAGTCTTTATAGTCTTTTGGTTGTCTTTTACACCGCAACTGTAGCCGGTACCAGCGTCGTTCGGTCCTAACTTTGCTGCAACGATCGCCACCGAAATATGTTTACGAATGCTGAGAAAGAGCAGCACTCGCGACGGAAGGCCGAAGACTCACGATAAGAATGCTTCGTGTCTCATACTTGCCTACCGTTTCTCACATCATCGACGATCATCGACGATATCATACATTCGTCATCCGAATACGCCGCCTTTCGATCCACGATTCTATTATTACTGCTATTCTCAGATGATCATCCTCGATGCCGAAGAGATGATTTCTTCCGTATACCGTTCTTGCATCCAAGCTCGCATCACCCCGACGAACGTCAACTAAGGAGCTTAGATTCTTTGACATCGGACACGGAACGACCAATATCTGCCTCCACATTTTTGGACACTTCGCAAGGATCACAAGCGCAACAAAAGTCTTCAGGATCTTCAAAAGGACAATAGAAGCCGTAAAAGCAAAGATAACAGAAATCGCACTCTCTCAATTGATATCTTTGATACCAATGATTGTAAGAATCGACCTGACTGATTGTAAGTCGGTTAAAGCAGCAACAATCAGTGATCGTGGTGGTAGTGGTGGTGGCGGTGGTGGTAGTGGTAGTGGTGGTGGTGGTGGTGGTGGTAGTGGTGATGGTGGAGATGTCGGTGGTAGCGGTGGCGACGTCTACAGATACGACGTTATCGCCGATATCGTCGCATCACGAGGAGCACGCCATCCAGTTGCAGGTGCACGTGTAGCATGCCGTCGTGGGTATCACGGGTGCGTAGTAATAACCGTTGGCGTAGACGTAGGTTGCAGGCGGACCTTGCGGCGCCTGCTGATGACTCGTCAACCGTTGCTGCTGCTCCTGGCAGAGCACCTGGTAGGCAAGGTTCTGAATCAATGCGAGGGTTTGCCGTCGCTCATGGCCCATCAGGCACACGGTTGATTCCTCGACAACGCTATGCAGCAGCATCAGGTACTGATACTTGAGAGCCTCCTCCTCGGGCCCGACAAAGTGATTCCACAAGTAGTTCTCAAGCTTGGAGCGTTGTTGTCCTATGTCCGGGAAATCAATGAAGAATCTCGAACACATATATCGTTCGAGCGTCTTGATGTAATCCGGCTGAGACGGTTTGTACATCTTCACCAATAGATTGCAATATTTGAGTAGGCCACCGCCGCGTATCTCTTCAGGATGCCTCGTCGAGATAAGCTTCTTATGCAGATGATAGAGCGCTTCTTGAAAATCACCGTAGACGGATTCGCCAACCACGGTCGGGTAGAAGTTCTCGGCGATTGGCAGCTTGCTGCATTCGTAAAACAGCAGCAAGGAATCGAGAACGATTTGAAAGGAGTCAACGGAAAATTCAAATTGCCGTCTCATCGAGTCGACGAACTTGAGCTCGACATTTCGATGGCCCCGGGAGTTGCCGAGGGAGATCAGGGACCACCGATCGCCGTCGTTGTTCACTTTCACCATCTTGCTTACGTAAGCCTCTTTCAGACTGCAGGTGGTGATGCGTTTGCGGCTCACGCCTTCCGGCAGCAGGTCAAACAGGGAGCCAAGCACTGCGGCCTTGACCTTGTCGTAATTACGGCCGCTGGACAGCTCGACCGCGAAGATAAGGTCCAGGTCGTTGTACGGCTGGGACTCGGTGGCCAGCACGTGGGAAGCGGCGCCTCCGTTCAGCCGGATATCGCGTACCCTCATGCCGGCACCCCCGTTGCTCGGATCGGTTTCTAGCTTGCTGCGCACCACCGTCACGAGATCCCTCAATCGGACCTCTAAGGTGGGGAAGTTCCCTCGGCCATGAATGCTGACGACTTCGTTCATCACATCGTTCAGGCGGCGGACCTGCTCGAAACTCAGTACCGCCAACCTCTGCTGAGGATCCGGACAATCAGTAGCATTGCTGTTATTATTGTTATTATTGTTATTGTTGTTGTGATTATTGTTATTATGGGTATTGTTATTATTGTTTATATTGTTATTGTTGGTCTCGTTGTTAAGATCTCCATTGCCAATGCCGTTGGTCTTACTGCCGTTCACCTGGCAGAGCGACTCCATCATAGCGACCCGACGCTGGCGTTCCTCGCCGATCTCCAGAGAGCCACACTGCAACAAATACAAAAGACGAGATTTTTACTCTCTTGCAAATGAGAATTACGTAAACGAATATTGTAAATGTTATTTGATTAATTATAGATCTTTCGAAAGAAAATAAAATCAAAACCTTCTATTTTTTGTTGTAAAGGATTTTACGAAATATTTGTGAAGAAGCAATAAACATAAAAGTTCTTATACGATTTCGAAATAAAATTTTTCGATTTTTCTAAGATTTTTATAAGCAGATTGTTATTTCCATAAAATTCTCGATATTTTTGAACGATTTATTATCATATCATTCGCATAATATATAATAATAATAATAAATTACACGCGCGATTTTCTTTCTAATTATATTCATCTCTTATAAAAAAAATGTGCGTATGCATATTCAGATATGCAAATATATTACATTAATACAGAAAATTGTATCTTTCTGATAAATATAGAACCGCGATAATAAAGGTCTTCGTATGCTAATGTTTTCACAAAACTTGCGTGATGTTGTACAATGTCACACTCTGACCCACACAAGACTAAAGGTCGGTAAAGGTGAAAAAAAAAGGTTTCTAACATCTCTCCCGCGCGAATTTCCGACGAGTGCATCATCGAGCGCGCCCTTCGGCGAGTATCTATGTCATGGTGCATAAAGTGTATGGGTACATGGCGAGAAAATGCCACGAGGTTACGTCCGGGTGTGCGATGTACGCGAGCAAGTCAACTAACGCGTATATAAAGCCCTCGGCTATTGGCTTTCGTATGCGGTTCGTGCCGTTCAGAAAAGCGCAACAAGTCGATGCGATATTCCGGAATAATGCGATATCCTTTTGACTGTTGAAATTTCAATTGCGCAATATCGAAGCACGCGCTTTCTTATCAAAAAGCGCGAATATACGTAGCGTGAATATGTGTAATCTAATCGGCAATCTCTACCGAGATATTTTAGAAATTAATCTTTCGGCGAGAGATCAAAGCCGATTTTTTCTCTCGATAAAAATGCCGATGAAAGTCAATAACAAGGAATGACATCATTCGTAATGAATTTTTAGTTTGCATCCGGTATTTAAGTTCGGGTTGCCGTGCAGAGCTTTACACAGCGCCAACCTATCACCACAAATCAGCCTATTGGTTATTATCAGACTTGCTTATTTATGTACCGTACGTGTTTCTGCGATAATAGGTATATCTCTTTGAAAGCAATTATGTCACGAACCAGATTTGTAGTAAGACGTCACGAAAAATATGTGATCGGAAATTTAGTCTGTAATCTCAAACAGCTTTTAGAAGTGAAGTTTAGATACGCTAAATAATCATTCGAATTCGAAGTCTCGAACCTTCCGCAGCTGACGGTGGATCAGACTCACTCAATTTAAGTCCCTTGTTTGACAAAAATGTCAAACAATTCAATTTTCTTTATGTTACATCTGTAAATTATTCTTACTAAAATACGATATTTAGTATTAGTAAAACAAAATAATATGCTATTAATTCTGATTTCTTGAAATTAACTAATGTCTTTTAATTAATATGAAATGGATAATATTAAATGAAATGGATTTTACAGAACTGGTGTTAATAACTGTATTACACATTTTGACGTCAACTCCGGAAGGTTAATAGTGAAAAAAAAGATGACCCTCAACTTTATTAGAAGTATCTATCTCGAATCGCAGCTGATCGAAGATCAGCGAATGAAAGGAGTCAACGGAGACGAAAGGAAGGGCTGCGAGAGTTCTAGAATGTCCTATATTATACTGATTGTGAGAAAGCTGGCGTCGATTTAGCGAAGGTCATGTCTCGAGATGAACTGAGAAGTCCGAATTATACTTTGGTCTCGTATTAAATAATTAAACTGTTAAAATTAGTCCTGATTGAATGTCGCAAGCGGGAAATAATTGATTAAAGTAACGATGATAAAATGTACTTCCGACGTGCTATTTCCGTATCATTTGCGAAGAATTAATCGGTAATTGCCAATAAACGTCATTTTACGGATATATAAAAAAACGTCAATAATATTCTCAAACTACAGTCTCCTTTATTCTTCAACTGACAACATTTCGAAATAATAAAGCGATCTATTATTTTTGTCAGATGCTACGCACAATCAAGATCATGGATATATCTTTGACACAAAGTAAATCGCTATTACTTACACTTATTGACAGGAGAAAAAACGGGCGTTTTCGAAATAATATTTTCGTCTATCTATTTATCGATACAAAAAAATGTTCTGAGCAGCATTTTTCATAATGCCACGTCATTAATTTTAAATTAAAATATTTATATCACGTTCATAAAAATTTTGTATCACGATCTACACGGAAAGAATAATTTTATGAAAGTATCTAAAAATTTAGGCAGATCTGAAAATAATTTTGTTGAGCATAAAAATTATTTTGTAGGATGCTCAAGTATAATGAACATTACTGTAAAAAGTTTTGACATTCTAGTCAAATCTATCAGCTGAGCGTTCTACATAATTATTTTAGTGATTTAAAATTATTTTGAAATCTGTAGCTAAATTTCTAGATATTTTAGCCAAAACTGTTCTTTCTGTGTACAAAGACGAATATTGATAATGATTGAATATAGATCAAGCTTCTTGCTTATTAATTTAAAATGCCGTTGTTTTACGTATTATACTTTTAAACGAGCTCATTACGCTAACAATTTATTTAGTCCTAATTCATCTGGAGATAATTTCAACGAGACAAATTCACACGTTTGTCAAATATGAGTTATAAGCAAAAGGGTTACTCACATAAATCGTCGTATTCTCGAACGCTATTATTATTTGATTATTCTCATATGATCCGCGAAAAGAAAATGAGCAAGTAAATCTTCAACCGGCACGCAGCTTCTTTTCAAACTTTAACATGATATGAACAATAAAGAGAAATCACCACTTGTAGCGATTTGGAACGTACACCGGACATGCTATCGCCACCGCATAGTATTTCCTTAATGTTGGTAAACGATAACGTAAAAATAGATAACTTCATAAAAGAAGTCTCTCACATAAATCAGAACTGTGACAAATCACTTTTCCGGCACTTCACATCCGAGAAATAGACATCCAAAATTATTTATTATACTACGAAGCGAGTTCAATGAGCGGTGCGCCTTCCTCAGATCGACGCTCTTCAGCGGGCTGCGTAAGACGCAATAATGATGAAGAAACTGGTACCCACGGATCCACAGGTGCGACGCAAACAAACGCGTTTCCCAGAAGGCCGCGGAAGGTCGAGTAAACGCAGGAGCGCGTCGAGAATCACCAGAGAAGATGCAACAAAGAGACGCGGGATAATATCTACCTAAAAAAAAAAAAAGAGTATACGTCGGACTAAACAGGTAGTACAACGTCGGACTGGTTGTTGCGTCGTTCGAAGAGACCCGCAGCTGATGAGAGACACCAGCGAACTGAGGTTCGCGCGAGTGAAAGGCGGAGGAGCGGCTAGACTAGTGGTGGCACAGCAGCGGCAGCAACGGCAGCAACAGCAACCGCAGCATCAACATCAGCAACAGCAGCAGCAGCAGCAGCAGCAGCAGCAGCAGCAGCAGCAGCAATACCAATGAGTACTCGGGGGATGTAGGAGGACAAGCCAGTACGAAGCCCTCTACTATCGCTACTACTGATCGCCACCACCGCTTCCACCACCACCATCATTGCCCGCTACCATTAGTAGACGTAATCCTGGACCATAGACGTAGATCGTATGTGCGCATCCTCGATCACTTCGTCTCTGTCTTTCTTATTCCTCTCTGCTTCGCCTATTGCGCGCGCGCGCGCAAGATAGTGAATGCTCCAATGCTTTCTATGACGTCACACGAAAGACTGTGGGGGCGGTTCTGAATGAAGAGCGTAGTTCGTGAGGGTAGGTTCGATTTGGTTCTCTCTTCCCCACGCCCTCACCCTTTCTCTTGAATATAGGGTGTCCCAGAGGTATCGAACATGTCAGTAGTGAGGAATTAATGGCTTAAGGAGGGAAAAATTGTGTGGAAAACTAGGATCAGTACGACGAATTGAACCTTAAGGTGCTGAAACATAACAGAATCTTTTTCTTTTATTCGACTAACGAATATTTATTTTGCGGTGAAATTTAAATCGATTTCATTTTGCAAAAACACGTAAATCTTCGTCGGATCCCCCTGGGATTTTAGAAAAGACTTCCTAAAAAAAGACGTTCTATATCTACGCAATAAATTGAAATACCGAGAAACTTTTGCAGAATTAAATCGCCACTTGGTTTTTCATATGAAATATGTATGATAGAATGTGAAGCAATATGTTGATATGAACTTATTTCGACTCCAACACGTCTCGAACTTCTTTTCCGGAACGTGCTTATTTGTCTAAATTAAAAAGTAAACCATTTTTCTGTAGAATATCAGAGAAATATTTTTCTCATAGTGACTTGCGAATTCTCTCTCACAACGTGTTTTGCACTGGAAAATTATCCGAAAATGAGAAAGAATCGTTTCTTTTTAACACTTCTCTCGATGTATCATTAGATTCATGAAATGACTTTTCACGAAACAATTAAATTCCATATTAGATACCAGTGGAAACGAAATAGAAACGCAATTATTCATTTCAACAGCAAATGAAAGTACAGCAACGGATTGAATTGCTCTGCGACTCGGAAAGAAGTTGGCGGAACTCTCTTGGTCGCCAAGCGTCACAAAGTCGGGAACACCCGGTGTACACCCGGTGTACACCGAGGAGCGGCGCGACGTGGCGCGGCGTACAAACGGGAGGTACGGCGTCACGGAGATAGATATATATATATATATATATTTTATACGTATATACGTATACATGTATTTCTGGACGCCTACGCGCTTCGGCGTCGGGGAGATGGCCTGGACCAACGAGGCGACGGCGGCGACTCGCCAAGTACTATCGATTTTGTCGACACCCGCAGTCGTCAACCCACGTCAAAACCAGTCGGGGTATCGCGTTTACATTACGCACTCGCGTTATTTCGCGTCGCGTAACAAGAGTATCCCTGCCCCGGTCTCTCCCGCATCCCTAATCCACCCCGGCCGATTTTATCGTGAGCAAGGGAAATTCGCTGGTGTTATTTATCGTCGGATTCCAGATACCGGCGTTTCACGTCGATCCGTTCTGCGCAGACTCGGTGACATTATGAATGCGCCGCCACAAAACTCTCTCCCTTTTCTTTCCCTTTTCTTCTCTTTTACTTTTTCCTCGATGTTATAGAATAATCACCGGTGCGAAATTGTCGCTTCGTCGAGACTGTGGCGCGTCGACTTTGCGCGTCTTATTTACTCTCCGGCGCAAAAGATAAAAAAAACCGATTGTTTACGATAATGTTGAAAACGTCCTTTTTTAATAAACAAAGGAAATTACATCGTATCAAATACTTTTATTTCCTGTAAACTAGTCAAGTTTCTTGTTGCGCGATGCGAAATTCTCAACATTTATCAATTGATGTACATCGCGCACTTTTGGAAGTATAATAGTAGTAAGTTACAACTTTTCGCAGAATGTATTCTCCTCTCTGTACATGAAACAATTTATTTAATATTATTCACAAATAAAGCAAAAATACATTCTTGACTAAAGGATTAAATTCGAATAATTAATCCTATATTGCTCATGCGATTTTTTAAAATGTAATTACTCACGTATTTCTGACATTCCACCATTATATCTCCATTTTTATTGTTGATGATTTAGAATTAAATAAAGCTTGATAATATTCTATAAATTTTCTTTAAAAAAAGATAAATGCAATATTTTTGTAATTGTGAAACAATTTGCGCTAAATATAATAACATATATATAAATAGCATTTAGCGAATTTATAAGTCTGAATACCTCACCTCAATAACGATTAAGAACCAACTGCAACAGCTGTGAAATTACTTAATCGTACGTGAAAATATTCCGCTTGATGATTCGCAAATTTCAGGATCGCGACGGTATTATTACGTTACAATATCGTACTAATCCTCGTTGAATTGTACGATACGAGAGGTAGAAAAACAGCAATGCGATGAAACGACACTTTGAAGCGAAACAAACTGCGAAACTTCAAATTCACGTTTAATCACACTACAAAGGTCAGCCGTTGACAAATTACCTACATGAAGAGATTGGAAAGTGACGGATGCGAAGATTACTGCGGCCAATCAGACAACATCGACGCGCGATGGCGGCACGGAATCAAAATAGTCGCTCGCAAATTGCGCTGCAAACATCGTCGCCGCCGTCGCTGGCAAAGTGAACTCTCGGTAGTCTCGGCTGGGGGACTCCGGACCTTGTGGCTCGCGAAGCCAAGTAATCACAACGCACGACGTGAAAACGCGGAAAGAGACGTGCTCCGTGTGCCGCGCATCCGGAAACGCGTGCCTGCGTGACGACATACACATACGTTCATAACTCGCCGTTGAAATGCCGAGTTGCGCGGGGTCAACGAATTAGCACGGCGAGATATCTCCTGTGCGATTGCATCTTTACAAGCTGTAATGCGGGATTACAGATCTCATTGCGCGCCTCAGGAATCTGTCTTTTACATCAGCATTAAACGTGTGGGAATTTGAAATCTTATCTTAATCTACATGGAGAAAATATTGTAAAAATTATTTTATCACAAATTACAAAAGATATATTTCCTTTTTGTAATTTTTTTATTCTTTTAGAATATTTACGAATAAAAATTTGAAATATGGCAATATTATTATATTTATTATTACAAAAATTGATAATTTATCATTGATAATTTATACATGTGCATTTTTTATTTATCGTGTTAGTAAAAATTAACGTATGTTAGAGGAATACAAGTATTTTACATTGCATTTTACAAGCATTATACAAACTTACAATGTATATACAGTAATTTAGTTTATAACATTTTATGTTAACGATTAAAAATTATTATACTAATATTGCAATTTTTGAATATCTTAATAAATATAAAATTTCCACGAAACAATTTGTAAAAAAAAACAACCGATTGTATAGATTATATAGATTGTAAAATTTTATTTTTATTAATGAAATACTAATGAAATTTGCTTTATATAACATAATAAAATATTCAAATAATTATAAACCTTCCTTTACAATACAAAAAAGTATCCCTTTAAAATATAAAAATAAAATTTGTAAATAAAAATATTTTTTCCATCGCGTATCCCAGGATAAAAACTTTATTGCAATTTTTATTATATTTTTTTTCGTGTATTTTCTTATGTTAAATACATAAACGTTCGCTGGATGATTTATGCGAAGAGTGAAAAAGTGAGTTTTAAAAAATAACAAAGAGTGCGAAACTTGCAAGAGAGAATTTCTATTAAGTGCATACGTGGGAAATTTTAAATATTAAGTCGTAGCTTCAAGATATATAATTTCCAATATATAATCGAGTAAAATAAAGAAAAAGTATAAGCGACGAAAATAGGGAACTATTTATATTC
>NW_012130120.1:121377-133190 GCF_000143395.1 Atta cephalotes | reverse complement strand
TACTATATATATATATATATATATATATATATATATATATATATATATAAAATGCATTTTATCAACAATTAATATGATCTTTATTAATTTGAATATTTATCGATTGCTTTCTACAGGAATATGAATTCTAGTTAAGCAACGTAAACGAATGTAAATATTTAATACATCGATCGAGTAACCCCTTTTTCAAAGGCGACTACTTTAATTTAGTTCTCCTGAACTTTAATTCAGTTTTCCTGAAACGTTGCATGCATCTAGCTACGCATTCCAATCTTGTAATTGCAGTCTCGCAGCGGGCTAAACAAGTCCAGGTAGAAGCAGGTTTAATTGATAATACATTTTCATTTAGCGTAATGTAACGATCCTGACATAGCAATGGAGCCATCGATAACGCTGCTTAAACAATAAAACGTAACTCGTAAATATCAGAACAATAAAATCATAAAGTCGCGTTTAATGAGATGGCTAAGGCGAGTTAAAAACCTAATCATTAATCAAGTAATTATGAATGCTGACATTAAAAATGCTAACAGGCTACCTGTTAAAATAAAATAACAGACATATATAACCGGAGAAACAGATGTGCTATGAAAAATATGCATCTGATTACAGGATGTCCCAAACTCACTATACTACTTTATATACTTGATGTTTTGATCAATTTAAAAATTTTTTATTAAACAATATGCTTTTACACAACTTTCAGTTTCGATTTTTTTAAATTTCGTTTTTGTCAATTAAGTGTTGATTTCATCAATCAGAATAAATTTAAATAAAAAAGTGATGAAGTTACAAAGAAAATGCAAAATATATAATTATACATTATTATCATTATACATTCTAAATATATATATATTCTTGCAAATATTAAAATTATTCGCAATATAACTAGTATCTATAATTATTGTGGCTATGTAGCAACAAAGTAATCTGAAGTTCAATGCTCGTGTGTGACTTTCGGAATATTCTATGTACAACTTGCAAATGTTCACGACAGACACACAATGCTGATTCACGTTTCTGCTGAAATAAAAAATGTACAGTTTTTAATTCACACCGTTGGACACGTTAGAGAGATAGTTTACTAATACTCGTGACTCCATTGCACGCGATAAATTCATAAAACCATAAAATTGGGGACGTTTCATGGATTGAAATGCATCATTTTTATCAAATCGTTCGTACGTGTATTATGATCACGATCGCAATTACGTGTATTACGTGGCGTGTCTGACTCGTCGTGTTGTCGCCACAGAACAACCAATCCTCTCTCCTCCCTACAAAATTCTCTCGCACGTTCTATCGTAATAGTCGGCACTCACGTTGAATATCGCAGCTGTATTCAGATTAAAATTCTATTAAAATATACAGTTCACTTTGAATAGAATGGGATTATACAAATTATGTTCGTTATATGCTTGTCATTTTGAAGTTCGATTTTATGGAACTTGCACATCTTTTTTGATCTTTTATTATTGTAGTATTGGTGTGTCATTTTTTAAAGATAAGATAATTAGACAAATAAAAGACACATACATATCTTTTAAAAATTCTTCAAGTATATATGTATGTACGTATGTATGTATGTATGTATGTAATACATATTAATTTATTTATATTATATATTTGTATGTTTTATATTATTTTATTTTTATACAAAGTGTCCCGTTTTAACCAATCGCTTTTGTGTAGATAGAGCGGACTAAATTGAATCGAAAAGTCCTTTACCATTTTGCAATTTTCATAAATAAATAGTTAATAAGATATTAATTACTAAAAATTGCTGAATATTGATTTTCAATAAATTTTTACCCAAATATTTACTATCAATTTTACAGAAAAACAGCGAGAGACAAAAATTGTTTATTTTCTTCTCATAAAGTTCGGAGAATTTTTCAGAATTTTTTAATACCGTATTTTCTCATGTTGGTACAAAAAAAATGCAGTAGGTACTAAAAAGTCGATAACAAATTCTGAAAAAATTCTTGAAATTCTACGAAAAGAAAAAATGATTTTTGTCTCTTACAATTTTTCTGTAATTAATATCTTGTTAATTAATATCTTGTGAAAATTGCCGAAATGAAAATGGACGACTTTTTGACTCAATTTAATCCACTCTATCTACACAAAAGCGATTGGTCAAAATTTACGGGGACACTCTTGTATAAACATAATATATGTATAATATAAATATAAATATAATATTTTTCGTTATTAAATATAATATAAAAAATAATTTTATTATTTTATACAATACAAAAAATAAAAAATATATATAGGCAGATAAATATCTATCTATATATATATATATATATATATTATTTCCGTCTTACATATTCATATACACAAACTTTCTTTCTGTCTTTCTCTTTCTGTCATTATGTTTCGCCGTGACTCGACTCTCTATTTGGCGATGTGTATCGACGCGCAGGTAATACCGGGTACGTACACTCGTATTACATCGCCATAATATGTGCGGGCGATATACGCAATGACGTTATATACTTGTTGACAAGGGCGCGATGGCAGTTAGGGAGATACAGTTGTCCGAGAGAGACTCGCGACATATATCTCTGCCTCGAAAGGACGTCAGAGCGCATCGTTTCCGTGTGACTCAGATTCTGGCAGGCCGTGCCAGGCACTCGTGCATACATCAATGCAACTATGCTGCAAAGGTTTCCTGGTGTAATAACTTGAGACATTACTGCACTGTTCAATGAGAAAAAGACTCAATGGCAACTCTTCATCCGAATCTTTCTGCGCGTCGTTGCGTCACTGGAGCGAGCGCTGCGCGTTATCGCGATTCCTAAGTTCAATTATAATGGAAAGGGCACAAACCGATATGGCAGATACGTTTATAATAGACTGAGGTTATCGACTGCAAAGTTCAATCAATGCTCGTTAATATTATCTAATATCTGCACACAAGCCATCCACGTACGAGCCAATTCTGCCCAACAGTATCGCGTTACTAGATTATAGATAACATACGAGATGTATTTAGAGAAATTATACGTATTTTCTTTAACGTATCTGGAGTCACATCAATCAATCATAATGCTCCCGTATTGCCAAAATTATTGTTCGAAAATATTGTTAACGGTTCGCCTGTTTTTCGCTGATTCATCAATTTCGATTTTGACCTTTAGTTCCGACGCGATTTTCGCACAGGAGAGTGGCATTCAGCCAGTCGAGAGAATATAAATATTTCGAGATGGATCAACGATCGCAAAAGCTATGGCAAGGAGCCAACGACTTCATCGGCGAGAAGTTTATAGTACTGCACTATCGAATCGTCACCGACGGATCTATAGACGCGGCGAGGAACTAATAAATAATTGATCGTGCATCGACATGTTAAAGAATTTAAGAAGTGTATTTGTCGCGGATGTGCGCGCTATGCTGTCAATCCGTTCGCGTAAAACGTCATTCGCTGGCCTACATCGTCCGGGAACGTGAAAATGCCGCGCGGCTGGAAAAAATTGCCATCACGAGTTATCATCCGACACGTGCCCGGACACACGAAGTACAGGCGGTAGATCCGCGTTCATAACGAGTGAGAGACGATTTAATGACGAGTATGCAACGCGATGCTTCGCGATGTGTTCCGTGATCGATCTGCGTCCGTGTTACATATCCATGTAATAGCGAAAAAAGTGCGACGTTTCAATCGGGAGAAAATAAGGGGGGAAAAAAAACAAATTGATCAAAATAAGTTTTGAAGTGGAAGAGACAGATAAAATTTTGTCAAGTGAATGACGAATGTTTCATCAAAGTCAGAATTTTTATTTTTATTTTATTTATTTAATTACATGTAGCAAAAAGATCTAATTGTATTTAATTATACTTCAGAAGACGTATGTATTATTAGATTCATTTTGGTGAGAACGAAAGAGATATCTCGATATTAGATTTAGAATAATATAAAGAGATCAGTTTTTATTTTAGGATTTTCTTTAAGAAATATGTGACTGAAAAACGCGTAACTATAAAAAAAGAAAGAAATACTAGATAGAAAGACTGAATTCCAAAGTGTTAGAGAATGCATATTGCAAGATAAAGAACCTCACTAATTATGTGTCAAATTAAGTTTTAATGAAATGAGTCAGTTGTCATATATAATAATGTAATTTATAATGTGGTAAACAAAAGATAAGCTCAATAATGAATAATTTTTGAATGATAATTTGTGACGTATCAAAAGTGTAAAACAGGACATCTTTGATACATCATAGCTCGAAAACTGTCTAATTGTTAAGTCTTGCATTTCTAACATCTTTTATTCATTACATTATGAATTGCATTAATCTGAAAACTAACTTCTTGTACCCAATTTTCTATGTAATTAATGTGGAGTTCTTTACTTAAATAAAATACAGAAATCATAATAATATAATGACCTTTGTTTCTAATAAGATCATTTTTAAGTGGAAAATGACGTCATGATGACATCCTATGATATCATTGTGACTCAATTATGATTCTGTTCTACTTGGATATCTTCTGATGTACATTCTCTAACATACTGTCATTCGGTCTTATCTGTAATAGTATTTTTTCTTTTGTTTTAGTTATTTATTTTACGGTTACATATTTCTTAGAAAAAATTCTAAAGTGAAATTTATGATATTCTTTATGTTATTCTAAATCTGTATGTATTTTTATAAACAAAGGTGCTCTGCATCTTTGCATAAGTTTTACACTTCTAATACGTCATAGCTCAAAAATTATCCATTATTACTGATCCTTGCATCCATATGACTTTCATTCATTACATTATGAGCTACATTACATATGAAAACTAATTCATTTCGTTCAATTTTCCAAATAATAATCCTGTGCTAAGCACAATCGAAATCACGTAAAATTAAATTTAAAAGAAATTGGATTATACACGCAACAAAAATTAATAACATACAAACCGCAGAAGAAAGAAAAGAAACACAAGCAGGATTGCAAAGATTGTAAGATATAGTAACCGCGACTATAGAATCTACGACCGCACACGAGCTAAATGATATGCTATAGTGTATATTACTACGAGCGTGCGTGATTCATGTATCACTAACGACGGCGTAGTTTACGGAACTTTCCCATTTGTAACGTCAAGCCAGTCGCTACGATATTGTGTGGGATAAGGAGTAAATGTACTTCGCAATGAAATATAGCCACTCGAGGGAAACGTCAAGAAGTCAAAGTTAGAAACGATAAATAAGCTCCTCCTTTTCTCGGTACGTCTCTCTTCCGTCTACTTCGTTTATATTCTTTTTAATGAGACACAATGTTGAGGTAGGATTCGATGGATTGAAGCGATTCACGGCGACACGCAAAGCGCAGTTGGACACACGTCTAACGAATGTAGGCGACGAGCTGCATATCACTAGACACGCGATTCGCGTGTTCCGAATATAGTTACCTTTTAACTAGTATTTCACTGGCAGGGTTGACCGGAAAAATTCAATGGGTGAAAACCATCGCCATTGGAAAGTTCAAGATGGTAAATTTCTGGATTTTATCTTCTTGAATTTTATCTAATTGAATAAACTGATAAAAACTATAAAAATGATTAAAAACCTAATTTATTACGGATTTCATTTTGGATAAAACTTAAATTGGAAAACATTCTCTTTCCATTGACGTTAACTAGAATAGTGAACTAGAATACTGAATTATAATGTCAATAAGAAAATTTTCTATTTAGTTTATCGTTTTATAATAGACCAGTTATTGTCATTTTTTTTTCAGGAAAAATGCTTACAGATGCTTTTTATCTAGCCTTATCTAAAAAGTGGACAAGTCCAGTGGTCAATCTTGTCCACTTGAGATCGACTTTTCAAAAATCTCATTTCGATACGCCCTTTAAGCCTTAAGGAAAATTGAAAAATCGATGGAAAATCAATGTGGGCCCTAAACTTAAACAGATTCTGTCCGTCTGCTGATTTGTTAAAAAAATCAAAGTCAATCGAAAACCGAAAAGGTGACAATCGTAGTCTTGAGCTACCCAATCCCAATAACACCGACGAATGTGATTGTATCTTCGTGTACAACGAAGCATGCTATAAGTTGAGCGTGAATCCGTTCTTCCATAATGTACCTTAATTAATAATTTAGACAAATAGATTAAACCACTCTAATAATACTAGAACATGCATGGCTATGCTTAAAGAAATCCCTAAACCATATCTATATTCTACAATGATGTTCATTAATCCAATCTTTTTTAGGTATATCTTTTTAAGTGTAGGAACCGCCGCAATCTTAGGCTATTAAACAAATTTAATAAACCTATAGCAGCACTTGAGATTGCTGTGGTTCCTACACTAGTCTATTCCAAAGGACTCGGTTAAGCATTGTACTTATCATCATTATTATTCTTGTACATTTATATTGTATATATCACCCCCTTTTATATATCTTTTTATTTGTTATCTTTATTTTTATTTAATAATTTATGATTTTAAATAATTATTATTTAAGTATATTAAAAAATATTTATCGATAATAATTCAAGTTTTCCTGAGAGTTAGTCTGGAAAACATGGAGAATTAAAGCATCAATCAAAAGTAAACGGTATTCAAACTCTTACTTATGAAACTCTATTCTTCCCGAATTTGCCAGACGAACGTGTACGTTGTCTGAAGATGGATCCTGATCAAGCGAATAAGCGCGAATAAATGGATTCGCTTTAACTTTTGGAAGACGTTTCCTTCGAAAGATTCATTCCTGACCCATACTCTATTATAGATAATAAAAAAAGTTATTTCACGTTTATAGTATATAAAAGAACAGAAAAGAAGTAGTTTTTAACCTTGATTTTTATATCCTTGCAATATAAATAGGTGATGTGAATAATCTTCGAAATTAATGAATATTCATCGAGTCTCGAGCTCAGCCGCCACGAATACGAATAAACGCAAATGTTGTTCTTATCGATACATCGAAGAAAAAGGGTCACTCATTCATGATCGTCATAAATGTTTCATTTGCGATTGTTCGATTCCCTTGGTCCGGATTCATTGCTATAATGAATTCGCACAATTCCGAAACAAGTGATATATCCTTCTTTTTTTACACACGAAGCGCGACCCCGCGTATCGAGTTCGGGCTGTTCAAACATTTCATCGTTTTGCAGTTAGTATCGAACTACTAGCGTAGTTGATTTACTAATTGGAAGTAAAATTCGATTCAGAAATTTTACACTATACGGAATACGGAGTATCAACTAAGACTATCCTATCTTTTCTGATTCTAATTCTTTCATATTTTTCAATGACTCTCAATACAATAGATAATTAAAGCTGATTAAAAAGAGGTACCGTCAAACGTATTCAATTCAATTTTTGTAATGATTTTTGTAATGATTCGTTAAAGAACCTATAATTGAGAGAAAATATATGTCCTTCGTACGATGTCATCAACGAGTTTTTCGTAGAAAATTGTCGCTTGACGTCAAACGACGATGAGATGATGAAACCACTAATAATCGATTTCGGTCGGATTAATATATTTTTAGATAAATCAAAAGAATATCTTCTGTTTGAAGTCAATCATATATTTGAGCCGGCTAGCTCGATGTATTATAACAGGACAATAGATAACAATGCAGACATGCTAGAGAGGGTGGATGCCGGTTTCATCATAATACTTGTAAGTTCTGGATCAATTGAAGGATGCGCAGGTAGTAACCGACAAGAAAAGGAAGGACATCTTGACAGTTGCTCCGACAACTGTGTTGACTCGTCGTGTCGCGTCGAAAGTATGAGTCGACCTACACAAGGTATCTCGTAATTCGCCCACTTTCTCTTGACTCAATGGCCACTTGTCACGCATTTAGACAATTTGAAACCCTTCAGAAAAGACGTAATTGAATATTCTATCCTACTTGCATCTTCCAGATGTTTGATATCAAATACATTCGAGGAAAATCGAACGAACGTTTTAAAAGCTTAGATTTACATACAAAATATATATGTTCGTAGAAAATAATATGTAACAGTTCTTAAAAGTTTGTGATATTTCTTTATATTATTTAATATTTTTTATATCTTTGAAACAGTAAGAAAAATTATATCAGAAAATTGGTTGGAATTTTATATTTTGAGAAATAATTAATTTTAAATGAAATTAAGATCGAACGATAAACGAAAAATGTATTGTGAAAATACTTATATGCGACTATTAAATTTTTAATCGCTGTTCATTATATTACAATATCGAGCGTAATTTTTAATATACTTTTTTAACACTAAATAAAATTGTTCTGTACGATATTATATAAATACAAATAAAAATAAAATAAAAAATATAATCACATTAGGTATATAAAAATTCATAAAAAAGAGAAATATTTCGCTGAATTTCCTGTGTTAATTCTAAAAATAAAAATACTATTCATTTTTAATTCGCGAAAAACTTTAAATCTCTCTCTGTAACATTAGAAATCTTTCTAATTAAATTATGTCAAAATTTCCAATAAATAAAAAATCGAATCTATGTAAAAGAATCTGATTAATGATTTCTGACATATGTTGAAATGCGTGCATTTTATACGTTTGATTGACGTATAGAAAGATATATTTATTTAAACATTAATAAAAAACTTTGTCATTCACGCTAGTAAAAACTTTGACACTTGTTAGTATGCGGATGAAAAGAGAGAGACATTCAGGAGTTCCTGGGGCATCTCGCGGCTTTCGCTTACACATCCGGTGAGAGGCGGGTAAGGAGAATGAAAATCGAAATGAATATTCGGCCTTCATTCGGACGCCGCGATTGTAGGATCATCGTCGTCGTAATGGGAAAACGGGGTCACCGTGTGTACGCGAGTAGGGACGACGTCGTAGAAGAGACCGAGGATGTCCCAGTTTCGTGTCGCGGGGGTCGTTGCACCCGAGCATCGTCAGCCGGTGCCACATCAGGTGTACCGGCGGTTATGTATACGTCGGTTACAGAACGGGACAGAGGAGGAGCGAGGGGGAGATTCGATTTCGCGATCGCACGCGCATCCGGGAATCCTCGGCTCGTCATTGTTTTCATCGCTCGACGTATAGACAAGTGTCGAGACGAGTCCAAAAATGAAAATGAAATGCGCGTGCGGAACAAAAAGAAACGGTAATTCAAAGGACAAAAGGCAGCTAGCTGCGACAGATATAGAGAACAAAAAAAGCATGATTGGAAATTTTGATAATGCTGGAAAGCTGTCTGTTTAATATATTACCTCATCTTGAATAACATTTCCGAAGTTTTCTAATCTTTCAGTTTGAAGAAAAAAAGACACTGTTATGCAAGTATGAAAAATTAAAAAAAAATTATTTTATAAAATTTATTATATATTACAGTTTTCAATTTATTTTTTTGTTTTATTCTTTGTTCTTTTGTTATCTGCTATGGTATGTCGCGATGTCATATGTGGTTCGTATAATCATGTGTTGTAATGGAAAACGCGTGAGACACTATACAATTATGTCGAAAACGTTAAGTAAAGTGCGTCAGATTGAATGATAGAAAGACAATGCGGTACGGAGTTTTTCTCTCGCGCCGGCACGCAATTCACGAATTTGCAGAAAATTAAATTATACATCAGATACGAATGTTCGTAATTGAAATGCTCGCCTGAAGGTAGAAAAATAAAATCGGTCTAAAAGCTATTAGTCGTTATCGTATTTACAGATAATTATTTTTTTATACTTATGATCGCGGTATAATATTTATGATACATTTCTTTTTGAATTTGACATTTATAAAAACACTTAACATCATATACATCTTAAAGATATACTCTGAATAAAACCAACAGAAATTCAATCCATTTGATATCCTATTCTAATTTAGTCTTTCAGCTTTGAATTTCTTTCTCTCGATACCACGCGACATCAGCTGAGTTTGTACTGTCGAGTACTTTGAGTATATCTCACTTATTGATAACTCGATACTGCGAACAAGAATTGTCATGCTACTGAAGCTGACGTGTCTTTGAAGGAATGGAAAGAAAAATGTTACGCGAGATGACTATGTACACCACAATGACAGACTTTTGTCTACTGAAGAGGAAACTTCCAGATAACGGGAATAACAAGACATCTCTAACTTCAAAGCAAGTGAAAAAAAATCTAATCTGTGATATTCTGTGATCTTTCATATATGCCGAAACTCTCTCCCTCTCCCACACATGCTTTTATTGTTTGTGCATAGAAATGCTCGGGACTAGTATGAAATAATAGTTTAGATAATCTACACACAAATTACATATATAAACGACCAGGATTGCTGTAAACTATATAATTCGTGTGGTTTCTCTACGTGGGAATATTATCTGCATGATGAGAATATCATCAACTACATGTAGTTCTTTCTCATATAAAATGTAAACTGCGAAAAAGAAGAGGGGAGGAGAGGAAGAGCGCTCTAGGAAATGAGTACGAATTGTTTCTAATTTTCATGCTTTACAATTGTGTAAGAAAATATACCTATTAAATGCAATATATATTCATAACTATATTATATAATTTAAGAATAAAATACTGTTACAAAATAAAGAAAATGAAATAATTGTTGATTTTAATATATATTAAAATAACTGAGAGCTATCTCGTTACATGAAAATAAGTAAAATATTTAAATAAAAATTCAGTAAAGAGATATTCAACATTTTCTTGAAATTGGAAGATAGATTTTTTTTTTAATGGATCATGTATTTTCATGAGTATAGAATGAGTATAGAAGAATAGTTTTCTTGTAAATGCATTATTGAATCATAATGTCAAAATTATACCTAATTCGAGTTATTTTTAATCATTTTTATAGATCATCGTTCCTATTCTTATTCAATATATCGTTAATTTAACTAAATCAATGAAATTAAATAATTTAACTAAAATAAGTATGTATTAAATTTGATTCAATTATCTAGAGTTTATTATTTATTAAATGTATATGTTATGGGCGATGTTTACTTTGAAATTAACCACAGAAATGGATTATTTTACATTTTGACATTAATGTAAAAGTTAAAGATAACAGATTATTTAATTTAAGCGATTGGATTGTTCTTTTAATATCTAACAGTGTGACATAAGAAATCATGAACAATAGGAGATAATGAAAGAAACAGATAAAGAGCGAGAGAGCTGGGCTAAGAAGCGTAAAGCGAAACACGAGAACTCGCTGATAATGAAATGGCAGCATTTGATGCAATTTGAGAAAAAAAGGGCACTCTAGCTGAGAGATGAAACGAGACACCTCTCGTATTTATTCTGTTACCGTGATACGTGCGTATGCGGGCTGCGTATGATCTTGGTACGCGCGCGTTACGTGTGGTAACGCGAGCGGTTACGTGCACGAGCAACGCAAACCGACCGTGACGTCATTGGTCATTGATCTTCGGTACGTTGACTAGCATTCGCGCTGAGACATCCCACTCCTTCGTCCCGTATCGTACCCTTTTTTATCTTCTTCTTGCGGGCAACTTATCGTGCAACTTGCCATAATTTTTCCACGTATAACTATCTCTCCGCTGGATAATTCCCAGGTCGTAAATATGTCCCGATTCACTGAGGAGTCGTGCATTTAAAAGTTAGACGCGCACATCTGTTTCGCTATCTTGAACATGGAACACACCAATCTATTACCTACTTTTGTATTGATAGAATTGCTAAAGGATTCAATATTAAATTTTATTGCGCGCGCAAGACAGACAGACAGAGAGAGAGAGAGAGAGAGAGAGAGAGAGAGAGAGAGATCGCTCTCTTACTAATTAAATTTTTAAGTTTAAAGGTAAAATTAATTACTAGAAATTGCTATCCTTATACAATCTA
>NW_012130120.1:112229-120702 GCF_000143395.1 Atta cephalotes | reverse complement strand
GTAGTATATATATATATATATATATATATATATATATATATATAGTCAGAGGTCAAGATTCAAGTTAAAATATATTAAAAAATGTTTTTAATATATTTTTTTCGCAATAATAGATAATGCTAATACTGAAATTTTATTTTTTATCATTTATTAAATCAACATAGTCAGCATATTTAACAATTCATTAGACATAATACTGACAAAATAAATATTTTTTTATTTATGCAATGTTTTATCTCATATATCATTATTATTTTTCTATCCTATAAAAATAGCACAATAATAATTTATAAAAATATAAAATTTGTAAAAAAATATATACGGTATAAATACTATTTCATTTCAATCTAAAAGAAGTGTCGCGATATTAATCGTAACACTATATCTCAAGTGTGAATTGCCTCATAAAAACATGATCATCTCTAGCATCACTTTTCCAATAAATAGAAATCTAATCAAGTTACAGATGAGATATGCTGTTACCTATTATTAAACAATTAAATTAAAGGACTCTTTTAAATAACAAAAATATTAGGAATAAAAGGGCAACTTAGAGTCAAATTCGTATAAAGATATGTGTAATAAATGTTTAAAGTTTTAACATTCTGATAAATTGATGAAATATAAATTTAATTTAAAAATTTAATGTTGTATTGTATTACATGATATGTTTCGGTATCATAACTGTGCCATCATCAGATGTTATAAATTCTCAGAGCAAAAACGTAGAAAAAGTCAGATGTATTTTGAATAGTCACTGTTAAGTCATTAAACGATATAAAAGACGCTTTGAAATATTTTTATAAATATATGTAATCTTATGTGAATCCGATGTAACACCATAGATGGAGGATGAAAACGAAATTGCTTGTAATCGGTTGAACGTAACCGGTTGGTAGAGAATTTTCAAAATTATCTGTAAATTATAATCTTTTAGGTACAGATCTACAAGCAATTTCATTACTATATTAAAGAAGTCACCGTTGTGGTCTTACATTCTTTCAACGTATGATGTAGATAAGATGCGTGTCAAGTTGCTTATATCAGTCACTATGATTATGAGGTCAATAAATATATGTGAAATTATTAAAATTATTAGTTATCAAGTTAAAGATTAAAATTGTATAAATATATAAAATTATTAATCAAAAAGTTAAAGATCAAAGATATATAAATATATAAAATTACTAGCCAAAAAGTTAAAAGTTAAGATGTATAAATTTATATAATAGTAACTGCTGTAACTGAATCTGATTGATATGTTACAACGTATAAAACATGATCTTAGCGCTGCAAAGTCATAATTTGTGTTTTTATTATATACGCTTTGTGAAATCCCTCCATATTTGTCTGTAAATTGAGATTGTTTTTCTGTTTTTTAATTTAATATTTCCGAGATTAGGTGTTTGTTATGTCACGGTTCTTCAGAATTATGATGTTATCCCAATTAAATTCGTGTCCCTGCTGCAACTTGTGTTCTGTTATTACGGAGCGGATAGAGGTATTCCACCGGATGTGATGATTGCGATATTCAGTAATTCTCCTTTTTAATTTAAATATACCCGCGTTTGTCCCACATATATATAACATCGCAGTCCAAGCAATTGATACACTGGTCTTGATAGAGTAGGATCGAGAATCTTTTTGAACTTTAAAAATAAATTTCTGTAATTTATTACTATAAAATCCGACTTTTGAGTCTTTACTATTAAATTGTTTAAATTTCTCGATAATAGAAAGTATAAATGGAACTGTAAACCATGAAGTTCTATCAGGTTCGATCTCATTATTTGAGTGGACGCGTTTCCATTTTTTGTTTCATGAGGCTGTGGATTCTTTTGTTGACGATATTAAAATGAAATGAAATCGAGCGGATAATCATTCTCGAATAGAGTATTAATAACAAATTTCAAGTTCTCTGTGTGGTTTTCTGCGTCGGATAAAAATAATGCTTTATCAACTAAGTCTATGGTACCTTTCTTCTGGGAGATCGGATGGTTAGATAAAAAATTCAGGTATACCTGAGTAGCTTGATTTATGTATCAATCGAAAATCAAGGACTTTCCTGCTTTCTTCATGGTTATATCCAAAAAGTTTAGTGACTCTCCTCCATTTTCCAAAGTCGTGGATGAAATGAGTTGAAGTGTTCTAATATTATTGTTATATCGGATGACGGGATTGTCGTGCATATGTCATCAATATATCGATAAAAAAACGGTAATTGGTTGTTAAGTGAACGCAATGCGTTTTTTCTAAACTTTGCAACACTAAGTCCGCAATGACAAGGGAGAACCCATAGGTATGCTAAACAACTGTTTGTAAATAACATTATCGAATGTAAAATATGTGGAATTTAAGAACAAACTAAACTGCTATTAGAAAATCTGTTTTCGAAAATTTACATTTTTTTTTTATATGTAGTTCCATTTTTTGCTGACTCCAAAGCAACATCTATGGGGGTTGTATCTATTATTACAATTCTTTGGAAAGCTCGACGTTTTTTAAATGAGAATGGAAAGACACAAATAAGAAAGAAAAATCATTTTCAGTTAAAATAGATCTTGGTGTTTAGCAACTTGTATATTTTCATACAAATATTAGTAATATTCGTATGAAAATATACAAGTACAATTGTAAGTTTTGTCTATTGTGCATCGATTCAGTTTATCGGACTTGAAACACAATCATGAACTGAAATAATCTTGAGAAATAAAAAATTTCTGTCAGCATAAATTCAAAGACATTTTGTGCATAGAATCTATTTTGATTAAATTAAGCATTGAAAGGGAAAGCCGAAAAAAGACGATGAAATTCATGATCTTATATATAGGAAAGGAAGCCAATTGAAATCCAACAACCGTTAAATTAATGATTAATCGATGCCAAAACATTGACGTCACATTTGATTGAGGTTGTCTCTGTTATTTTCGTAAAATACAATTCATGCTGATACGATGATGAGGGAGAGGAAACGTGTGGTCGAAGAAGAGAGAAGAAAAACGATATCGCTTATTTGTTACAATGATACAACTTAAAAAATAATTTTCAAAAAAATAAGTTTGAATATTTGGAATCATTAAAATTTAATAATATTAATTTTAAAATACAATTAATTTTAAAATACAATTTCGGTGTAATAATATGATTAAGAAGAATAAATGTTCTTTTTTTTCTATAGGTTTTCATTTTTTTTTGCAAGCAACACAAAAATATTTTTTTAATTGTAGCAAATGAACGATATACTTGATTGGTTTAATGAAACAGTATGCAGAGAAAGGGAATAAATAAAAAAGAATGGGCGTACAAAAATGCATAGGAGATAATAAAAAGAAATCTTAAATAAAAGAGACAGAAGGAATCGTGACGGCCGAAGTTATAAACTCTTGATGGTTTCGTTAATGAAGTACGTACACGACGGCTTCAGCATGAGTAAATTATCGAAGTACTCTTTCGATCATCATTGGTGTAAATTGTGATAGAACAATGAGTGCGTTTTGTTTCATTCATGATGCGCATGATATATTATTTTATATCCTTATTTACTAAATATTAAAGAAGGAATAAGATTATATATATCATGACGTATCATACGTGAAATAGAATGCATTATCACATTTTAATGATAATAAAAATTTTCTGATTCTCACTTCATTAAACAAATTCTTATCAGACTTCCAAAGATGCTGAACATAGAAGTTTTCAAATTACTTTGAATGGATTTCTTTATCGGAAAATTGGCGGTCATGTATGAATGAAATAAGTTTTCCTGTTGTATTTGTTATAGATAACTTTAAGATTAATCGTGAGATTATCTCTTCATGGCAATCAAATTTGCAATATAGTTTAACTATTTATAGATACACGTACGATCCAGTTAAATATTTATTAAGAAAACGAACTTTTCCTGACATAGCGATTATTACGTTATCACGATTTTTATTTCGCAAAATTGTATATTCCTCTTGTGTTAAATAATTTATTATAATCGTGTAATGTAAAAAAAATATATATATACACACAAAAATTAATAACCAATTCTAGCTACTTTTTAAATATAAATAAAATACTTTTTAAATATAAATAAAATTAAAAAAGAGAAATCCTATTTTCAAAGCGAATCTTATTCACAACTGAAATATTTAAGATTTGTTTTGATCGAAAATATTTCTCTTTCTTAATTTGATTTATTCTCATTTCTAATCCGAATTATAACTGATACGGAAAGAATCTTAATTTCGAATAAATATGAATCTTATATAGTTACAGCAATTTGTGCTTTCGATCTTTGAACAATGTATTGCAACATCATATAAATATATAAACTAACATATATACATGTACAGGATAAACATAATATAAAATATATTGCACAGTGGAATGATAATTTATTTCGCGATTGCGTAATGATGACTGGAAACGATTGGATTGCTCGAAGCATAAAGTATCGAGACATCTCGAGAGCCTATTTGAGCCTCGATGAGAAAGTGTCGCGGATAAGTTTGTACGTGTCATCGATGGACGAACGGCGTAATTCATAGGTATAAATCTGTGCTTTATTCGCGCGGGAACACGATATGGCTTGTCACGTCGTTAATTCTCCTATTTTTGCGGAATTAAGTAACTCTATTTTTATAACAATACAGCGTGAATTTAATATTAATATGCAATCTTGGTCGATTCAATCACTAATACGCAACAAGGTCGTATAAATTGCGCGATATCGGTATAACATCGCATAATGTAATACGATGAATGCGTTTTTACTGTAAGTATCTTCGCGTACATTTCCTGCTCGACTGGGTTGTCTCGTTGAATATTACAATCATTGAACGTTAAATGCTAAAAATGACGCTGCGTGTCGTGCCCTAAGAGTTCAGCTTTAAGAGAACCGAATTCAATAATACGTAATACTAAGGAGCTTTGCCGAGATCGTTCTTTCTCGATCTCTCGATTCCTCACAAATCTTCTCCCTCTCTCTAAGTATGCTCGTAGAACCTGTCACGTGAGTAAAAATACAGTAAAGCTATACGAAAAAATGATATATGTTGGTAATGTATTAACGTTTATTAGCAGAATTTTGAATATAATATATATTATACACATAGTTTGTGAAACGTGATTTTCGAATGATTGAATTTAATTAATAATAATCTTACTTCTGCGGCATGGAAATTTCAAATTTCCTGAAATTATACCGGTTTCAATTTCTATTTACCGTATTAATTCATTCATTAAAGAAATTATTATTTAAGAATATCGGCGATAATTGCGTTATGATTTCAGACACTAGTGTATAATAAAAAATATTTCATTTAAGAGTCCTCAGTAAGAGTTCATTTAATAATCCTCAGTAATTGACATTTATATATGTCATAATTAATTTCTAAATTAAATTAAAAAAAATTTTTTTTAAATATTAAAAACGAATTATATCTATGGCAACAATTTGATGGGAGAGCTTCATCAATCTTGTAATTATTTATTTTTTAAATTAAAAATGTAAATCTGGGAAAATAAAATTGTATGTATGATACATAATATGTATCATACGAGACAGGTAAAATTATTTATCTAACATCCATCACCTGTTCATTATTACATAGTATGTAATTTACTTAAAACATATGATCCATGATAGTTCCCCTTTGACTTCTCCTAAGCCAGTTACTATCTATAATGTCAACTCTGATACCTTATAAATTACGAATCGGAGTATAAATAGACTTATGATTAGAAGAAGCGTCTACGTAAAAGAATCATTCTCGTTCAAAGTATAACAAGAAGCGAAAATTGAACAGCGCGAAACATCGAATTTTTCAGCTCTATAAAACTAGGACCAAATCAGCAGAATCAAATCGGATCTGTCAGAATTTTTAATACTCCTTTTGTACTAAATTGTATCATTAATGATAATTTTGTACCGTGTATTTCGAAAAAAATTGGTCCTGTTAGCTTAATATTAAAGTAGCAAAAAAAATTCAAAATAAAAGAGAAAAAGAAAAATGATATCAGAAATCAATAAGATTAAATTTGTACTATTTTGTACTACCGAAAACAATTCTATATTATGTGTTATTTCCAAAAAAAAAAAACAGTAGCGCTGTTAGTTTAATATTTAAACTAGCAGAACTATAAAAAAACAATACAAAGGCAAAAATTAATACAACTGAATTTGTACTAATTCGTACCATTGAAAGTAAGTTAATATTTTACATTTCTCCTTAAAATGGATTTTATTACTATGTATAATACTTATAATCTATGAGGCATTCTACGTCAACCGTGCATCTTTGAAACAACGTTTTGAAACATTTTTTTCTTTCATTTTGAATTGGTCCTGTCAGCTTAATGTTAAAGTAGTATCACGATTTTTTTGGAAATGGCACACGGTATAAAATTATCATTAATAGTATAATTGAATACAAAACGTAATTTAATACTAATTTAAAATGAGTACCAATTTAATAAAAAATACTTTAATAAAAAATTCCGATAAGTCCGATTTGATTCTGCTGACTTTTTGATTTGTTAACTTTATAGAGCTGAATTTTTCCTAATTCAGCTCATATTTCATATTTCAGCAATCCAAATCTTTGATATTAATAATATGGAATTTCATAAAATATCCATTATATACGCTATTAAGGTTGAATTTATCATGATGATATAAATTTTACAAAAATCAGAAAGGATAACGCGTTTATCATTGTTGTTGTATGTTAACAAATAACATTTCGATACCATTAACAACCTTTGAGCTGTTTGTTCTTTATCGAAAATATATAACCTCAGTATATCAGGTCAAATATAGCAACAATGTAATTAACGAACATTAAAAGCCTTCATTAATTTGAAAATATAGGAGATATTATTGTTATTCATGAGAATGATTTTTTTCAGTCAAGTGATGCAAGCTATTTATGTTTCAGACGTCTGAAATTGTAGATGATTAAGTGTCGTATACAATTACAGCAATTGCATTATCTTTAAAATTATTATGCAGTTATACAATAATTTTATTTTTCTCTAATTGTAATTTACGTAATTTAAAAATATAATTCATGTCTTAACTTCAAACATTGTTGGAATGAAATGATAAGATTATTACTAAGTTACTCAATATTATCATATAATTTTTTTGGACTTTTATACTTTTATAACGCGTGAACTATGAACTTTGCTTATATTATCTAATCGTAAAAATATAAAAAGTTAGAATTAATAATTTCTTTAATATTTTTGACAGAAATTATTTGTCACATTTTTTTTTCTTTATAATATGATATATTTTAAATTATTCTGAAAATGATTATACGCGAGAGAGTTTTTGAGTAAAAAACCAATTATCGTATGGGATTCATTAAAAAATGCATGAATTTAAAATATTTAAAATTTGTATATATCGAATATTCTCGATAATATATATCGATATGTATTGATTCAAAATATTCTACATTATTGTCTTTATATTATAAGTATCTATTTCTGAAATTGTTGAGAAATATTGCAAATAATCAATTGATTTGCATTCTGTGATCCAAGAGTCAAAAGTTTACAACAAGATCAACATGTTTTTTTAAATCTTTTATTTCTTTCAGCGATTACGTTTTTCCAAAAATAACCGTCATGAATATTAATCAGGCCATTTCGACTCAACGTACATGCAACGATATTATATTATATTGCAGAGTATAATTATCTCAGCGCTTTTGCTTGTTTTTTAAATAAGTTCCGTAAGTCCAATTATAATTCGTTTACTGTATCTTTAATGAGAATATAATTTATGAGCAGTTGCATCTTGTACTAATTTAGATTGATATAATTAACCTTTTTCAAAAACCTTTTTTGATTACAAAACAGTTTTAACATAATCAATGTCGAGCGAAAAAAATACATTAGCAAAAAGATATTCAAGAAATTGTCATTTAAGCATATTTTAGAAATAGAAAAATTTAGAAATTAAAAACAACAATGTGCGCGCGCGCGCAATATAGTAAAGTTCAATTATTGAACGTTTATATTATATTATATTAATTAATATTAGTATTATTTTATATTAATTAATTATAGAAATTTATATTATATTTTATGAAATTCAGGATTATGATATAAAAAAAAAATAAATTCATTTTCATATAATTAGAAAATTGTTAAAAAAAAATCATCATAGCTAAGTTTGAAAAAAAATTAATAAGAAGCGCAAAAAATCGAATTACATGAAAAAAAAATCAATGAAAAAGTAGATGTTCAACAAACACAGAAGTGTCTCTTGATCCAAGAATAGATTAAAATAGTTTACAGAATAGGTTTATAGATTTTACGGCTCGTCTCGGAGTTGAGGAAAATTACTCAGCAACTAATTAACGAGTCCCCTTCGTATTAATGATGTTGGACGAATCGAAGAGAAAGGAGTGAAAGAGAAAGAGGGGAGGAGAGGAGAGAGAGAGAGAGAGAGAGAGAGAGAGAGAGAGAG
>NW_012130120.1:109964-111523 GCF_000143395.1 Atta cephalotes | reverse complement strand
AATATATATATATATATATATATATATATATATATATATATATATACACACACACACACATACATATAATATCTAACTGTAATGTTACAAATAGAATTAAGACTGAAATTTCAATGAGTTACTCTCAGGAAGTGTTGCCTAAGAATTAAATATCTTAAACTCTATAAACGATAGCTGGCATAAATCTTGAAAATGCGAGAGAACATTTGATTTTGCTTTGTTATCACGTCGGATGGAATTTCGTGGGAGACGTTGAAATTGCCGTAAAAGGATCTGCAAATATTTGACCGCTTTTCACTCATCGGATGTACGTCTTGTGTGCTCTACGTGCACACGCTCTAGTATTTCTTCACGGTCGACGCCTCCTCAGTTTCAAAGGATCGCGTTCCGCGTGTACATCACGAGAAAACACATTCCCGCGAGATAAGGTGATCCACTGACACACACGGAAATGCTGCTAATGTCTAAAATTATCATCGCGCGTCGTCCTCCATCTATTCCACGAGCCAATCGTGAACGCAGTGGGCGAACATCGTCGCGTGTCGGAATACTCTGACTCGCATTAATCTCTACGTCACTAGTGTCACATCTGCGTTAGAGGCTTCGAACTTTAAAGCTATCGAAAAGAGTACCAACTATGAGTAAGCATTAAAGAATCCACGAGAATCGGAACATGTCATATAATTGTATCGGAAGATCCGCCATTCACGATCAAATATTGAATCATACATTCATCCTGCTGAAAATCTCACTAAGATATGATAAATGCTGATGTAGACATATATAATAATTATTATATCACATAACAAAGATCCCGGAAATTCAAAATTTTTATTGCACAATATTTTATAGAAAAAACGTCTCTCTGCTGTAGATTTTTATTAACAATATTTAAAGAACCACATATTACTTGGTTACTCGCAATCGCGGTTATAAATTTCTTGAAAGAAACACAAATATCGCGGTGCTAGTCGTCAGTTATAAAATTCATTACTGCTGCATTATTATTCGTAATTTAAATTATTAATAATTTTCGCAAAAGAGACGTATAATTTGATGACTAAGATTTTTTTTTTAAAAAAAGTTTCTTATACATCTTGGCGAGAAAGCATCAATGAGAGAACTTGTAATGAAAATACTCGCCGTGCGTCACTATTTATCCAATCAGCGATGTAAGAACGGCCGCAAGTATGTATATTTGATTATCGATTTAGCCCGAAGCCTCGTAGTTATCCGGAGGTCCAGTCTTTACGGTTGAAAACTTCAGCTTGCGTAACAGCGGCGCACACAAGCATGAATGTTGTTGACGCACATGCGATTATCAGACTTCCGTCCAAGCGAGCTTGGCAATCGGTATCCAGAAAGGAAAAAAAATGACAGCTAGTCGTGGGCAATAAGTTTCGACGTGACACAAAACAAGCGTGGCGTAAAATAAATGTCGCAAGATTTATGCTGTTAAGAAACAATACACGTACAATGTAAAGCATATTCCAATTAGAAAAGGAGAGAGAGAGAGAGAGAGAGAGAGAGAGAAGTAAACTTTGTATTCTTGTGTGTCT
>NW_012130120.1:77393-107833 GCF_000143395.1 Atta cephalotes | reverse complement strand
AGAGAGAGAGAGAGAGAAAACTTTGTATTCTTGTGTGTCTGTAATAATTTATACAGAAAATTATCTATTTGTAAAGTGAACTGATAGTTATTTACTAGAAATCTCTTTTTCGAAATAAAATTTACATTTAAATTCAACATTTGAATGCAGTACTTCTTGATTTTTTTTTTTTCCACCAGGCAATGTCTAATATTCTTCCTGAAAGTTACGTAATATCATTTCAGTTTCTTCAAGTCAAAGCAACATTAATCATAGTAATTTTCGCTGAAAGTCTTTCCAATATCCATCTTCAGGACTGCTAAAGGCATTCACAGTCGCTCGCGTATATTTTTGAAGACGATGATGAGAAGAAGAAAGTTAAATATCTATCTCTATTTAATAATAACATGTCTTGATAAAACGATTCTGATAATAATGTATTATTTTATAGAAATACGCGTTGATCAAAGTGTGTCTTCTCATTCCCTATATTATATTATCGTTATTACGTCCTTCAATCAAGAAATAACAGGAGTAATAAATTACTACATGCGAATTTATGTTAGAAAGAATCACGCGCATGTCTTTCGTTGCTTCCTTTTAAACCAATGTGAGGCACACACACGCGTGAATTGGTAATAGCCCAATTTCGCTGGTGGGGAGATTGCAGTGACTAATAGTGGAAACGTAACGTCGCAATAAAGTGACGCTACGGTGTCAGGCGAGACAGTGGCCGTATGTTTCTGGCAATAGGGAAGTCCCAAAATGAAACAATGCCACCGTTGTGCACGTGCACAACGGAATCTAAATGTAACAGAATAAAAGCTGGCCCATAAACAAACTGCTTCCGTTTGGAGGTCTTTCTCTGATTCTTTCTCTCTTTCAATTCGCATATAATTCAGCGGTCTACTCCATCAAGAAGTCTATTCGTGTTTCCTAAAATTCCCAAATATTTTTGCACTTAGATATATACGTATATTGGTGCGTTGAAGACAGAGGAAGCGAAGAGAATGCAAAAAGTGCAACCTAAATAGATTTAATGAATCTAACTTACAACTATACAATTATCACCTTTCAATTAGTGTTCCGTTGAAGATTGATAGCCTCCTCCTCTCGACGAAGATTTCTTTTCAAAATAACCGGAAGAAAATCGCAAGTATTTAAAAAAGAAAGTTATAAAAATTTGAGCGATTAATAAAATTAAATCTTTGATAGAACACTAGAAAAGTGGCAATTGTATTTACAATACCGACAAACAATCGGTGGCGCGCCATTTCGCGCGGTGCAATCTTCGCCATGATTGCCTCGTAAAACGCAGCCCCTCGCGCGAAATTATGTCTATATAAGCCTTTGTGAATCCCACGATGCCTTTGAAATTTGCCCCTGCTAATTATAACCGAATTGTACCGCGTTTCACAGCGACATGCGAAAATGATAAATACGCGTAACTGCAAGAAACATTATGGGACAAATATTACGTTTAATAATTGGTGTTGTCGCATCTATAGATTGTGCACCGACATATTTTGAGAGCCATTCGCGTTTGTTTTAGTTACGTAATTTGACCTCGTGATAATGTCATGATAATACAGATAAGTAAAATATGTAATGCAAATATGCAAAATGAAAGTCAAATCTTTCTAAAATTAATGATTTTTTAATAATCTAATTTTCTGTAATTATTATAGAATAGAATAGAATACAGAATATATTACTACAGAATAATGAACCAAGAGAATTAATTATTATTTCAGCCGTAATTGAGATGTAATTTATAATTAGTTATTAAATAAATATAATTCAACAAATTTATAGCTGTTACTGCATATTTGATATAAATGCATATTTTATTTCATTTTGCATTATGAAAAAAATTTTAGTTATATTTTCTAAACTTTACGTCTCTCCATTATATTAAATTACAATTATTTCTCGATATATTTACATATATTGAATTGTGAAGAATATATCGAATTATGAAGAACAATAAAGTGTATTGAACGTTATAATGATTGGAAATGCATCTTAAAATATAGCGGCAATCGGTTCAGTTCCATTCAAATTACTACGAAGCGTAGCAGCAAGAATCAGATTGCCTGCCCCGTAAACAACGTGTCAAAGTAAGACGATGTCTTGTTCCACTACCGTAAACACTTCGTGAAAGGCGACTCCTTGAGTTTCATTTTGCTTGTCATCGTACGTGACGAGACGATTTTGATGTACGACCTCTGGTGCAACAGCCTCGATCTTCAACAAGTAGAACGATACACGCATAATAAAAGATTATGCGATCCCATTATATCGAACATTTCATTATATCGAACATTTTAATTTTTAATAATATTGGGTGAATCAGAGTCGTTGAATCAACTTTTACCCTATAAGAAAATTATCGACTTCATATCTAATTGAGAACTCGACTGAGGTAATATTTTTCATAATAAATTTATTTAAGGTTTTCAGCACCTTTAAAATATGATATCGAAGATTGAGAATTTGCTGGTCAATTTAATTAACTTGTGACATTATTGCAGTAATTTAATTGTATTTGATAAAGTCCGGAAAAATTTCAGCGCGCAATTTGAATAACAAAAATATGGTATATATGCATATATAGGATATAGATAATTCACTGTGAATTATTTAGACATTGATTATGAGAAGATTTAACTTTGACCGTTATAAGCTTGAATTTACTTATATTTAATATACCTAATTGAATTATAACGTGTGCAATCAATTATTTTCTCAGATAAAAAGCTGAATCAACGACTTTGATTTACCCTGTATATTGATACTCGATTTAAATATCATCTGCCCAATAAAATCTGTGTATAATTATAACTTAAACTATTTTTTTTAATATCCTCATTTTGCAAATAATATTTTACATCATTTAACGTTCGATTACAAAGTAGTACAAAATTTTGTATAAAATTAATTGAACGAATAATTGTTTATAGAAAAATTATGCATAAAGAAAATCCAATCAAATCTAGGCAATATTCAATAAAATTTTATGTTTACAGACTTTACGTCAAACTTACTTATTGTTAGTCGCATTGCAATATTCAACGAAACGTTAACATAATGATCGCAATTCTAATTTTATAGTTATTATCAACAAGAAATAATTACGGATAGAAATAATTATGGTTGACCTCTGTCACAGACAAAGCCGAATGAAAATAATTGTGCCCATTTGCGAAATCGCTAATTATAGATAATTTTGCACAATATTCGATATATGTTCGAGAAATTAAAAAATTCTCCTTTACTTCGTAAATATGTTTAAAAAATTAGGAATTTCGGCATTGTTAATTGAGATGTGATACACATCGAGTGTATCACATTCTCAATTAAAGGAATGTTATTTTAAAAACAGCCGTGTACTCATCAAATCAAGAAAAGCTTCTCACATTGAAAATATATTATTTTCATTAATAAATGCATATTTATATTATAGAAGATTGGCGTGATTGATTTAATGTACTTAAAGCGCTTCGCAATTTATCACAAGTACATGCTGTTTTCTCATCGGAGTCGAAATAAGAAATAAAGAAAAAAACTCGTGGCATTCGTTCGTAACTCACTCACGGACCGTGTCTGCTGTCCATTAGTCCCAAATGGCTAAACAAACGACAGTAACGTCACCAAAAATGGAACTAACTAAAGCCAATCGGAATTAAAACACTCTGGGAACTCAACCTAATTAGCCTCGGCGATCATTACGACGTAGCCAATGTTGCACAAAAGACTTACATGAATGCATGTCCTCGGCCGCGGCACGCGAGTACGCTAGTTTATCGGCGATATGAGTTGCGCGAGATATCATTGGAATCCCACGAACGACAATAATTTGTCCATTAGCATAGCTTCGCGTCGTTATCAATTTGTCGATCGATAGCACAGCATTCGAAATCGAGCGGTGTTTCGCGCACGTTTCTAATGTGATTTTTTTTTTTTATTTCAATGATTACGTCGTGCGATCTAGAATGCGTTCCATTTAGTGCTCATAATTCTCGCAAGCATTATCTGTCCTTGTTTAACATTTGATCAATTAAATTTAATGATGTTAAATTGATTGTTTCATAACATAGATAAAATAATTTTACAAGCATTACGAGTAGTCAAGTGGAACATTCCTACGTTCTAGTAATCCTTTTAGGGATTATACAATGACTTTATAACGATATCCATTCGCTTTGTAGTCAAAATATACGAACTTCTTACGATGTCTCCGTTCGATACAAAACCTAATATATTTCTCTCTATTCCTATAATATACTTCTCTCTATTCCTGTGAAGTACAATAATTCTGTTTCTGCTTTGTATATCAAATTGTACCAGAACAAGGTGCGAATTTGCGGAAATCCGGAATAAAATAAGTCGGAATTTCCGGATTAGCATCGTCAATATTTTGAAAATATATTTATATAACAAAGATATTCATCACGTTAGAATCTACAAATCTTATATTATTTTATATTAGGTAATTTCATAAAATGAAGATATTTACTTATAAATATATTTGTGCTATATTAATTTAAAGTGATACATTTCTTATTTTTGAGGATTCCTTCATTACACTACATCATGCCTTACTGAGACATATATATATTCCTTGGGAAGAGAGAGGAAAAGAAGTAATGAAAAAATCTACGTTCTTTTCTGTGACTCAATTGTATAAACGACAATATATTGGATATATTGCGCCAGCCATGACAAACTACCGGTAACGTTACGCACGCTTATGCAACTGACCGCGAATCTTGATAATAGCCTATACAGACCGATATGAATATAATTGCCACTCAATTATCTCAAACAGAATTCTCTTACTTTATTTGTGTTGTAACATGACTATATTACGTACGCGGATTTCCCATTCATCACGAATATCGATACACACACAAGGTGTCGGGCAAACATTGGAAATTAATAGCAAACAGTAGAATCACGCATATTAAATTAATTCGCCGCGTTTGAAATCATTAGGTATCCATTCATCGCGTGAATGATTTTGTTCGTGGATGTGGCAAAGTGCCAAAGGCGAAATCGAGGGGAAAACGTGAGAGAAGTCAAGCGGAGAGAGAGAATTTCGCGAAGACGGAACGTCGCTCCTTCTGTCATCGTCGTCATTAATGCCATCCTGGGAAAGAACGTCATGGAAGATTGATTTGTGCGGCAAGAGAGCGCGGTGGAGCGTCTTCTGCAAATGCCTTGGCTATTCTAAATACCAGAAAAAGGTCACGTTCGCGGTAAGCATCGGGTTCTGACGCTTGGCGCAGCCGTAATACTGCAACATTGTCGGTCAGATAAACTAGGCGCTCGTACTTTCACGCGATGAGCGCTCGAACGCGCTCGAGCTGGTCTTTTTCCCGCCTCGCAGAGATTTCGCTCTCAAATGAAACAAAGAAAGCGAACGTTATAGCTACCAGGAAGTGGATCTCCCCTTCGCCTCGTGGTACGGCACCTCTCGCTTTCGATATTAAGAGGGAAAGAAACTTGATTTCATGTGACATGAGGATATGATATGTGCGTGCGTGTGTGTGTGTGTGTGTGTGTGTGTGTGTGTGTGTGTGTGTGTGTGTGTGTGTGTGTGTGTGTTAATCCTTAATCCTATAGTATCGCGATCTTTCATCAGAAAATTATTACGTCGCCAAATCAATGTAATGGTGTGTCAAAAGTCAAAATTATTAATTTTTATGACGCAGTTTAGACATTCTGTTTGCTTTTGTCAGTTTTAGAAAATTTAATCATATTTTATATATTACTGTATGTGGTAAATAATTTGTCCTCTTATTATTATTCCGATGTCGACACGTGTTGAAAAAAAGATTAAACACTTAAGCATTTCTTCTCTTTAAAGATTAAAAAGAATAAGAGTGGGAGCACAGAGTCTTGCATAACGCATAATATATAATGTATCAATCAAAGTTCTTCATTTTCTTCCTTTCCATGAAAATAAAAGATTCTGATTGGTTGATTTTCTTATGCTTTTATGCACGATGCGTTATTCAAAAGTCTATGCTCCAGCCTTAAATGCGTTCCTATATATACACTATCATCATCGATCGACTTATTTTTGAAAAAAATATTGTGAATTCGATAGTTTTTTGAATGGAAGGCGACATCACGAATCTAGAATTGTGACAAAAGAATAACGTTTCAGAACGTGCCACAATAATACATTGTGACTGACTGCCCATAATCATCTTTCGTTTGCATTCTGCACTTTTTCACAGACACGCAATTCTGTTTAGAATCGCATTCTGCTTAAAATGTACTATTAAAAAGAAGTGCGATAATTCATCATCTTACGCGACACGCGTTAAAAGCGTATTAAAGAGAGAAACAATAGAAAATATAAAATGAAAAACACTCAGATTATGTATTAAATTAAAACTTCTGCGAAGCCAAACAATAATGAATATGTGATCAAAAGATTTAAAAAAATTTGTTTATATTATCCTTTAATGCTACTTACATTTAACCTCTTTTTTATCAAGAATACAGATAAATTATATTTTAATAAACTATCTAAACTAAATATATTTATTATTAATTAATAAAAATCGGTTTAATGATAATAATAGTAAATAATAATTATATAGAAAATTAATTTTGATCGTAAACTGTTCAAGGCCTGATTGGGTTACATTAAATATATTTAATCCAATAGAGACTATATATACTAAAAAAAGTATGTAAAGTTACATAAATAAATATGTATAAAAATGTGACACAATTAATAGCAAATTTGTATAAACGTATAATTTTATATAAAAATGTAGAAAATTGCGTTTATACAAAAATTAGTACTTTTATATCTAATTGTGTAAATATTTATCATCTTTACATTAGGCGAAATACAATAACAATATTGTAATATATTTTATAATTTTCATGTAAAATTTTGTAACATAATGATAATATCATATTACACATATTTGCATTTTTATGTTTGTAGATGTTACATCAATAATATAGCTTATTATAGAAAAATAGAACGTAACATTCGTGAGCAAACTAATACATAAGTAATGTTTCTATACAAACTTTAATTTGAAATTTACCTTTGCAAATTGTTTAATATTTATAAAAAAAAAAAATTTTATTTATAAGTTGCAACTCATGCATGTAAATAATTAAATGTACATCTTCCCAAAATTACTCACTACGATTGTTATAATTTTACAGTTAAAATTTTTTTTACAGTGCAATAAAAAGCTTTTGCATGAAATTCTTTTATAAAGTTTCGGTATGTCAATTTTATTTTTCATTTGTTCTTGTGCTGCGTGTTGACGTTTGATTGCCATCAGAAATAATCCAATGCAAGTGAATGTTTCTGGAGCCAATTGCAGGTCGTGCCTGTGTGAAATATCTCCAGCTCTATCGGTGAGAAAGATGCGAGACATAAAACTAACGCTCGCACACACGAGATCTGAACGCGCGAGCGTTCGCTATTTCCATATAATTCGATATAAAATCGATCCCGACTGTTTTTAGAAAATCATTTCGTAAATAGCGATGTAAAATTGCAAACATCAAAAAAGCGAGAAATGACAATTATTTATGATTAAATGGAATTAAGAAATGTCAGCAAACTTACTTAATACTTTCACTGTCGTTTGCCGTTTTACACAACGACCGATTTGTCACCGATGATTGCAAGCGTGAAAGCGTTAAATAATATCACAATGCCTTTTTTTTACATTTCTTAAAATTCCACACTTAACACAGAACGTCCTTGTTACAATGTTCACATAAAACAGGATTCCATAATGAATCGCCGCTTTCACTTAAGTACGCAAGCATTCTAAAAATATACCAAGTCTCGCGTATATTATACGTAAAATAAAAATATTCACATAATTCTAACTTTAAATGCATAACCCAGCGTAATCACAATACATATTTATACAATTCAATTTTGTATCGACGAGAATTCAATATCAGTATTCCCGCAGAATAAAATTTTCGCTTCCGCTATGTATTTCTATCTTTTACCAACTTGTACATTAAATTTGTAAATTTAATTTGTTAAATTTGTGATTTATCCAGCGATTTATTAAAATCATAAAGAATAGATAATCGAATAAACTGAGCATCTAGCGATCAAACAATTTGGATCTGCTCGTTAATGTTATATTTATCAAGATGGTCACGTAATAATTTTCGAGAGATTTGACATTTACGTTGCCTCGCGGGAGGTTAATAGCTTCTCGAGACTCGTTGACTTGTAAGAATAGTTAATGAGTGGCGTGCACGTAGAATCAACACTCAATGAGTAGGTTCGTTTCATCTGCAAACAAGAGTGTGAAGTATAGAACAATGTCGTCCGTCGTGTCGAAATGGTATTTTCTCACGTTACCGCGATGGGCTGCTCTAAAGGCGTCGCGAATTTGTCAGGTTTGTAGAGATTAGCTTCTCTTTGTTACGAGAAATAAAAAAAAACAAAGTATCACAATAAAGTCGCCGCAAATGAACCAGCGCATCCGCACGATGTTTTATGCAACGCGATGCCACGCCAGCATTTAATTATTACTCGTCATTAATTATCGGCGCTGTTATCGAAATCTAGCATTATGACTCTACGTAGAGTAATAGAGATTTTTAAATAATACATGAAGACAATGGCTAACGCAGCGGTTATAGCATTAATTCGCCACGTCAGGTACGGATAAACTCGTTATATAACTCGTCAAGAAGCAAAACTTTTCACGACGGGGCTTGCTACATAATGAACGTAATCGCGTATCTATAATAGGCAACGGTTTATTTGCGGACGCGCGCGAGCGGATTCCGCCTACAAATTCGCTTGAAAATGATATCAGGAAAATGTGCGAAGAGGTTTTATCGCTCGTCCGCATTTCGTGATCCATTTCTTCGCGCCTATCTCTATCGCCATTTATTTATTATCACGGTCGCCGCGCTGCGAACCGAGATTACGTGGCATTGCGCGACACTTCATAAGCATCAAAGAAACAAGAGTTTGAGCAGGATAAATATAGCCTTTCGATACTTCTTCATGCATAAGATACAATAAAGTATAAAGTCGAGAAAGAGAAACAAGAGAATTCAACCCACATCAAAAGGCGTATATTGGTATGCAACCTGGGTGTTAGGTATTCCTTTATATATACTACTCATATTTTATTTAGATCTATGTCGAAATATATTTCTACTCTATTTTATGCAAATGGCATTCAGCCATTTGCATAAAAAAAGCAGCTGTTGTAAAATCCTTTTATATACCCTTAGTTCTTTACTGGATATAAATGTATATACAAATAAATTAAATATATATTAAAGGATCTTACAACAATTGCAAAGTTATTGTTCCTAACACAATCATTGGGATTATTCTGTTTACTTTTGTATAATTATTTTAACATCTGCGAATAAATTAATACTTGGAGAAAAAATATCAGGCTCTTAAATTTAACAATTAATTTGGTAATAATTCTAGTTTAAAAAATTTTTAAAATTTTCTTCGGTTTTCAGCTGCTATATCTTATTTGAAGAGAGCATATTTTGAAAGAATAGAAGCGATAAAAGGTATGCTTTTTTTCGTTTCTTTTCTTAAAAAAGAAATTTCAATCACTTTAGATAAGAGTCGATATTCTTTGTTCTTAGAGTTCTCGCTCGATCACGCTTAGGTAAGGAGCGAGAGTGGAAATAGATTCGACGTTCTCCGAGCGTCCGAGCCGTTGAGAACGCGCGAATCATTGCACTCTCACCACCTCGCGATACGAATCCAATCGCAACGTTCAACAAGCGAATAAATACGAAATGGATATCCGTACAATAGAATTGAATTCGTTGAGCAGAGATAGGAACTCAAAAGAGTTTTCGAAATTTTTCTAAAAACAGTATACAAATTTCTATTGAATACAAGTGCTAAATATAAGATAAAAATATGAAACAGACGAGATCTCTCTCTTTCGCATAAATTTTTCAAGCGGAACGTTGTCATAAACAGACGATTCCTTCTAGATGTTACAACATTTTGTTGTTTGCAGATTTAATATGTTATATAAAGAAGTAAGATATTACAACAAATCTGTTTTACCTTATCGTTCAACTTTATTAGGAAACGATAAGAAGAATCATTAATCAAAGATTTATACGCTAACTTTAACAAGTCTAATGTAAATAACATGAGTCTCCATTACATTATAGTAATTATAGTATTACTATTGTACATAATTCTGCAATTTTACAAGTATTTTTTTCAACTAAAACTTTGCTCATAGTGCATACATATATTCAAAGATTTGTATTTTTACTTTTAGCAGAGTCAATTTTCAAAACTTTTTGCTTAATCGCATGCAGGATTAACGTGATAAAGAAAACTGATAAATATCGTGACATAATAGTGTATTCTCATGTAAATTAAATCATTGTAAGTTAAATATAAGCGGAAAAAAGACCGGTTATCGACCTTTGATCTACGAAATAGATGATTGAAACAGGTATCAAGCGCCTGACATCGTCGTTGAGGAAATTCAGCTCGACTTCGACGTCACACCGATAAACGAGACACTGACAAATGGGGTTTCGCTGCACATGTATAATAAAAAGATTGGCCATGCCGATCAGTGTGTCATAAAAACAGCATCGATAAGAATGACATTATTATTGTTTTACATAGTATTTGACGTCAAACTCGACCATCACTACGATAAACGAATGAATTACAAGTGTATAATACAAAATCAAATATATAATACAGAAATATCAAATATATAATATAAGAATAATATCGCAGAGTACAAAATAAGAGAATAAACTTATCAAATCTACGTCGAAAGAATAGTTTTTCTGGAATATAAAAAATTCAGCTACATATACTGAAAATAATTTTGTTGATCTATCCAAATAATTACAGAATTATATAGAATGCTTAGATTTGAAGGCAATGTTACAAAAAGTTTTAACATTTTAACCACCAGTTTAAGCGTCCTACATAATTATAATGACGGTATAAACAAAATTATTTTCAGATTTGTATCTAGATAAATTTTTAGATACTTTAGCAAAATTTGTTTATATATATATATATATTGATTGATGCTGAGAAGAATTAAAGCCTCGATTTAATTAAAGGCTTAGGATGCTTGCACGTAATCCTAGAGATCCCAACCAAAGTAATATTTTTCCCAATAAATTGGTTTTCAATTTTAATATGTTTATCAGTATTATTAAGATTTTTCTAAGATGCTTATGAGCATCAAATTATTAGATCGCTAGGTAATTTAATTTGTACTACGGTTCTGTCGTATAGCGTTTCAAGATTGAAGAAAATCGCTGCGCAATTTAACGGAATTTGATACGTAATATATAAATTCGCATCGAATTATTTAAACATCAAAGAACCAGCTTGAACCATTAAGGGCTCTATTTTCTACTGGTTGTATTTAGCAAAACTGTTCTTTCCATGTACAAACGAATGTTTTAGCCATTTAACTACGTTCTTCGCCAAGCGGAAGTTTATACGTATACAATAAAAATTTTACAGGAAAATCGTTTGTCAAAGTCACCTAGTCTCACGGAAAGGTCTCATAATCTAATCGGACATTCGCGTTACGATCGCATTCCTCCCGAATCGCGTGGTTTTTATGTCGAGCGATCATAGGTCGACGTCGCCATCCGCGAGTCGTACGACCTCGCGGATCCGCTGATGTGGGACACCTCGATAAGAATACACGGAGGACCTTGACAGAGACGCAAGTGGCTCCTCCCACGAGTGGCCAAGAGAAAAACACGCGCTTCATACGACGCATTGATCATAGCGTCTTTCTACGCGGTCGACCACCGCTCGGACCAATCGAAACGAATTTGCCAGACGCTCGAGCGATCTCGCGCGGATTTCAACAGCGAGGGGAACGCGCCGCAATAATGCGCGCGCGCTCCGTGATGCAACACGTGACGCTTGCGAAATAATCGTAAAATAGATGCAGAAAGGGACAGTAACACTTTAACGACGCGCTATGCCGCGCAGGTGAGAGTAACACTTTAATGCGCACCGCTTGATCCACCGAGGAATTCCTATGCATCTCAAAGTGTACTAAGAAACGTACGTGAGACTTCGCGACATGGTTTTAACATATTTTCGTGGCAGATCTACCTCCGGAGGAAATTTTACAGAATTAATTAGATCAATTCAAATGCTTAAGCGTGCCAAGTATTAAAAGATTTCATAAAATTAAATTTTATTGTTTTTCTATTTTATTTTGAGAGAAGAAAATATTTAATACACCAAGAAATTAAAAAAAAAACACACATAAAATAATTAGAAGAAGAGGCAACGTGAAGGAATTTCTGTAGCCTACATTTTATAGATTCAAAAGCCGAGAGAAAAATACATAAAGAGTCACGTCGTACGACGAAAGAAAAATAATGCGGACAGAGCGGGAAGAGGAAGAGAAAAAAATCCTGCGACCGAGGAGAAAACGCAGTTGCCCGAAGCAATGCTCACGCACGATTTGCCAATCATAATGAGATCGATTATTGCTCACCATTCGCACGAGCATTTCCACGTGCATACCACGTCCTGGTACGTGCTGGCAAACCTTGAAAACCAGCCACATTCCTTCTGCAGGGCTAAACCAGAGCGTATAAAAGAGATATTAAAGCGCAGTAACGTCGAGAACGAAGCGAACTGATCGGCGAAACGTTGGCGTTTCGCGAATCGCGAATCGCGCGACGCCGCCGCGTATCTCGTATTCGTTTTTATCGATAGGCTCCACATCTCTGCGAGTCTTACAGCAAAGCTACGAATCATCATACAAAAGGCTATTCAAAAGCTATGAAATAAACGTGACTTCTAACGTTCAACATCTAAGTTCTGCATCGTATATATTTTTACTGACTTCCTATTCGTTTGCACAATTGAATCTCATTAAGGACGTTCTCCGAAAAAATCCATTTTCTTTAGATTTTTTCTGAAACTTACAGAATAAGCTTGTTTTAGTGTCCTGAACATATCCCGGAGCGGGATTAAAAATCGAAATATTCCACTTCAAAATTGAAGCGTTTAAAAAAAAAATATATATATATATATATACATATATATACATATATACACATATATAATATGTATACATACATACATATATGTATATATATGTATATATATATATGTATATGTATATATATATATATATATATACATAGAATCCCTATCTTATTCGAAAGTGATCTTTTATTCACTGTAAAAAAGTTTTTTAACAATTTTTTGAAACAATGAATTATAAAACTTGATATCACAAAGATAATATGAAATTTGTCAGAATATGGCTTCCAGTATTCGTTTTTAAGAAATCATTAAGCAAAGTAAGTAACACAATAAGTCGCTATTTTACTGCCCTTCCGGCGGCAGTAGCGAAGATGGGAGACAATTTAATTGTATAAAAAAACTTGTATAAACATATTAACACTTATGAAATATCTTATACTATATAAAAGTGAAATAAATTTTCATAAAAATTTCCATAATGATGAGCATTAATGTGCTCATTAGGTTGAGCATAACTGCAGTTGGAGAACGTTCTTAAAATCCATCAGATATGTACATATCTAGAAATCGTAAGTTGCGTCTTTAGCATAATTGTACTTTACATTATCCAAAGTCGTAAAAGCTGATTTGTCGAATTTTAAGTAGTTGTAGAGTCCTGATTTTGTGCACTATATCTATTATGTAATATCGTCTTGGAATATGTAATTTTGCAGAATTAATACATTATATATTATGTATATTATACATTACCTTTTAACGCATGCTGACATTTCGATACGACAAATGCCGTAATAATATGTTATGAGTAATAGCACGCTGTTATATTAATAAATTTAATATTATCTACACACATCCGGACGTAATTGTGTATTCTTTATTAAAGTTAATATATTGTTGAAACATTAATAATAGGAACTTATGTACTAATAATAGTGCTTTTAAAGTTTACAATTTTGATGTCTTGATAACTTAAATCGCAAAGATTGTGCTGTACTTTTGTACGTTTAAAATTGTTCGAAGCAATATAGCTTCGACGTTCGACTATGTATCTTATAGTAGTACATATGTTTAAGTTACGCGAAGTGTCAATTTCAGCTTCGTAAGAAAGTTTTCTTACGTCTGTCTTTCATATAATTTTAGAGCTGGCTTCCACCGACCGTACAACATTGCACGCTCCAATTCTGCATTACGAAAAGAAGAAAGAGTGAGAGAGAGCGAGAGAAAAAAGAAGAAATGCATAAATGTGCGGAGGAGACATGTTTTACATGCGTGAGATACGTGATCGCCGTCGATGGCGAAATCGTGATGGTAAAGAAAAATAAGCATCAAGGCCGGGTAGAGAGTCGATCGAGAAAGAAGATATAAGACAGGAAAGCGCGCGAAGTGACAGGAGAGAATCGAGGAAAGAAAGAGAAGAGGTATAGGCGGAACAGAAAAAAACGAGAAGAAAAGATATTTGTGGTAACGCAATTCAACCTGACCACTTTCGGGGCCGTTTTTCGCCACGCTCGACATTCGCCGGCCTCTAATTGGCTGCACAACGAAGGCGCGTCCGAGGTAAAGTCTTTCGGTTCAGACGCCGTATTTAGACGGACATTAATTATGCACTTTTACCTTAGACGGCCGTCACCCGTTTTGAACGCCCAACGTTTACACACGCACAACTTACGTCTTACTTCGCCGATTATATATCGGACCATTATATTGTAGATTTGCCGATTTAGAAACAGAGAGATTAACGTAATCATGATTTAAAGTTTTAAATGATAGCATAAATTTCTGCACTATATTGATGTTTACGATCATATATATTATGCAAATAATGTTTCTTTCAAATTAATCAAAATAAAATCAGATTCATTTCAATAATAAATCATAATTGTTTTTATGTGTGTCTTCATTGTGACATATGATGTATGAAAAATGAGAAATTAAAATACTCTTCAACAAACGACCTTCGTTAACTTGATTTACCAGTTTTGAACACCTTTCATTCAGTTATTATTTAACCTCGACATTTTGGACTCATTCCAAGAATCTATTGTAACAAAATTATATGATGACGCGAAGTCACTTTATATACATAGCGTGTACAAATGTAACGAGGTGAAATGCCGAAAGACAATAGTTCGAAAAGTTCTAGCTTTCTATCGCTTCTGAAGATTGATTTCGCGAGAGACGTTCACTACAGTCAAAGTGAAAATGTCTGCCGGAAACTGATCACGAAAGCTATGTATTTGCTTTCGATTGGCATGACTACAATTGCTACACTTAATTTTCCGTCAAACTACAATACATTAATGTGCATGATCTGTGAAAGATACTAATAATATTTCGCTGATATACATCATAATTATGTACACATTGATCAAATACAACAGAATAATAGAATTATATCAAATATATAATTGAAACAGAGAATTCTTTATTTAAAATAGAGAATTATATTAAAATTTAAATTTAACTACAAAAAAATTGCCTTCCAGCACGATGTGAAATTAACTTCTTCTTGCAAATTAAAAAAGTAGAGCCTTTAACTTAGCAACAACAAATTAAATAAAATAAATCAACAGATGAGTTGAAGTCAACTTGCGCTAAGAAAGATTCAAATCAAACTTAACGGGAAAGACTTGAAAGAAACAAAACCTTTTGAAGAATATGATGTTGAATAACGCGACACGTTGATCCTAAGGATCGCGTGTACAGAATTAATTATTCCCATAGCATGAATGTTAATTATGGTGAGACGCAATTTGCATGCATGAATGCTTGTGTCTTGAGTAGAGTTGAATTGCATGCGACATATAGATAAGAAACTGTAGCTGTAAATGTCAAGTAAAATAAGGATTATATGGAAGTAATGTAATATTTACACCAAGACTACACCAAGTAATAATATAATGGCTAAATGAACTCTGTTATAAAATTAGACAGTTGGCTAATTATTCGTTACAAAAATCTCCCGATAAAAGTCTCGTACAATCGCAGATATTGCGGATATTCATCAGAAAATATGCTCGATGTCAACAACAATATCCATCATGATTATTTTACAATTGTGTCAGGAGGTATTTAATATCACGTTAATATTGTATAATAAACAATTCTAATTTCAATGCTTCAATTAATGGCATTCAAAATACTTTAGATATAATCTCTTCCGAGAGATGTCAAAATAAACAAATACACACACGAACACGAACACGCACACGCACACACACGCGCGCGCGCGCACACACACACACACATGCACATACCTATGGATATTTTTTTTAGACGGAAATCAAATTGGGCCAATTTAATTCAAGTATATAGTTTAATCAAATATCATAAAAGTTCAAACTAATTAAAGTCAAGGAATAACAACACTTCACTGTAATTATTTTATTAATCAACATGTTTTATTAACTCAAGGTTTTGGCATCACTTTGTGAAAGTATTTCGTTTGAACCGGTTATGACGCCTTGTTTCAAGTAATGCATGGAGGCAATCAGCTTCATTGACACTAAGAAAAAAAGAATCAAAAAATAAAGTTTTCAGAGTAATAAAAAATAACAAAGAACAACAGATAGAACAATCGATATAAAATGGACATAAAACAAGGAGGTGCGATTGATCAAATAATAAACGACTAGGTCTCCAGGAAACGAAAAAAGTCAACAGAAGTGAATAAGAATATCACACGCGTGATTAATAGAAGAAAATAAATACTGACGAAATGCATACACTGAGAAAAAAAGTTGTTAACACGATTAAATGCATTTTTTTATTCGTATAATAATTATTAGTTCAAATATTATAATTTATATATTTAGATTAACAAAAATCTTGTAATTTAAAACATGTTATTTATTTGAATTAACAAATATCTAGTTGAATTAACAAATATTTGTTTGATAGTCCGTGACCGCTACATTTAGTTGAATCAACTAATATTTTTTTTGAAACAGCAACTTTTTTTGTCAGTGTATGCATAATGATACTCGTAGCCACATTTGGCCTAATGGTCAGCGAAGAGATTCGACCATGAAAAATAAGACAGATCATCGGTGTAACGCATTAAAACATGTAATATCGCAAGAGTGAAAGAAAAACGATGCGCATGCGATCGTAAACAAGAAGTATTACAAGGTATATCATTAATAATATTCGATCGTGAAGATCGTGGACAAGATAAAAAAATGCCGCAACATATGACATTGTACTGGTGAGCAATGCATCAAAATGGACGAATCGATAATAAGTGTCATGATAAATATGTGCATGGTGCCCTGGGACGATCGCCAGAGATCGATCTTCCATACAACTTGGGGGACAATTTTCCCAGAATTTTAATTGGCATTTTTACAATTTCCAAATGTGCAGTCTTAAATAGCTTTAGGTAATTAAGCTTTAAATTAAAAACTTACGAGAACGAGCTTTGCAGATAATAAATCAACGTTAAATTGTTCAACAGTCCTTTGCCTGAAGGGATAAAAAGACATCGTCAGAAAAATGCATCGGTCAACGTAACTTGAGCGTGGTGCATTCTTTTTGTAGTATAAGCCAAATATTTTATCGGCGAATGCACAATATACAAAAGAATGAGAGGACACGAATCAGTTACGGAGTCGTGCGAAAAAAAAACATGAAAGAGCACGTTTGGAGCACGAGAATGGTGAAAGAAGAATGCAAAATTAGGCAACGCGTTTGATTTAAGTAGACGCAGCATATTGTATTGCATTTGATATCGATAAGATATAATTATTTGATATTATTTATAATGTTATTTTATAATACCACTTTCATATCAATATTCCGCGATACATATGTTTGTCGTACGTAATTTTATTATGTAGTATTAAATTTTTACAATGTATATCATTCTTTATTTCTTTTTGCTTCTGATCCTACATAGTAAAAGTTTTATTTATGTTAAAATCGATTCTTACTTAGATTTTTATATTTTCCCTTTTAACACGATATATTAATTCAATAATATTAATTCAATCTGTTATTATTAATTCAATCTGTTATTATGCTATTTGAATAATTTACATGTAAATTGATATTTAACATTTCTTAGTGTTAAAATAACATAATTTATAAGTAAGTAAACAAATAATATAAAAGTTCATTTTACTGAAGAAATATTATTGTAAAATTTGTTTTCAAAAGTTTACGCTGTTTATTAATCTTTACATAATATTTGTGTTGTAACATATTTACTTATGTTAAATTAATACAAAAAATTAGGTGGACAGTTCAAGATATATGAAATGTATTAAATTTAACACGACTGATTTTTTCCTAACTGATGTATACTAAATATAAAAATAATTAAATCTGTAGATGTTTATTTATGTAATTTGACAATGTCATCAAATAATGGAATAATTTTCATAACGCCAAAGGGCGCACTTGACTCGTTGCCGCCCACATTGTATAGCGATTACGAACGATAAAGAGGAAGAAGAAAGATAGAATTAGAGAAGATGATCAGGAAAGAAGAAAGGGAACAGTGGGCGGGAGGATATTACGCTTTCACGATGGAACGCATGTAAGTGCACATTTTAATGTCAAGGAAGACATGCGCACGCGCGCCCGTTTTGCAACAATGCGAACGTGGGCTTACCACGGTAAATATACAGTAGCGAATACGTCTTACATCGCACAGCGGAACGACCTAGAAAGAATTAACCCTTTATAACCACATCGTCCTCTATCCTTATTCCACTTTCATCGAGCTCTACAGTTCAGCGAACTCGTTTATTGTGCTTAATACCTCTATGATGATTCGATATATATTCTTTTTAATAATTAATATAACTGAAGAATGTATCAGTTTCGATTCAGCTAATGAATATTAAAACACAACTTTTACTTCTGGCAAATCGAGTTCTCAGTTTCGAAAATGTTTTTGACTTTCCGGTTAGTTTGCAATATTTCAACAGGAATTTAATGCAGCACCTTGAATACCGGAATAATATTGGTAATTTAAAATGATTTGGTTTTATAGCGGCACGTATTTATGGGTGCGGTTAATCTCATTTTGAAATGCTTCGAAGCATTTGACTACCAACCAAAGAATGTTTCAAAGCATTTATCATCACACTGACCGTCTCTTATACATAGCTATAAATTTGCAATATTCAAATACAACGTCTGATATTACGTAATTTTCTTCAGGCTATGAATTTATTATAACTGTCGCTTCATTCAATATTCAATCATATGAATTCCAAAATTTGATCTTCGACAAGTCAGAAGACATCATGTATAAATTGCTTGGAAGCGGATTATCAGAATAAAATGTAAACACAATTCAGGAAGAAGACTAACGGGAGAATGATCAAAAACAACAGAGTCGAGATTAATATATTACTTGCGAGCAGAGAATATCCAGGAATTCCTCTTGTCCAATTAATAATCTATGCAATACAATAACAATTTTATTAAAGATAGTACACTGAAAGAGCAATTTTGCGTTGAAGAATTTAAAAATTTAGTTAGATACAGGTCTGAAAAATAATTTTGCTGGACCTTCAAAACAATTAGGTGTGTAGGACGATAAAATTGGTTGCTAAAATATCAAAATATTTTGCAGCATTACTCATTATGCTTAAGATTCCTGTAAAGTTATATATTTTAATGATCCACTAAAATTATTTTTAAATTTGTGTCTAGCCAAATTTTTCAGCAAAATTGCTTTTTTAGTGTACATCTCAATATATCAGTCGGCGCGCAATTTTATTTGACATTTTCTTTCCAAGTCCTATAATATCAATACGTCATTACAATACGATTGTCATTACAATTCATATCTCTAAAGCAGCGTCTACAATGAGATTTTAAGGCGTAAAAAAGCTTCTAAGCCTTGAGTTGTAAGAAATTGATCAATCACAACGTGAATTGAATGTGAGAAGAACAATCGATTATGATTGATCAATTTCTTATGGCTTAAAGCTTAAAACTTAAAGTTAAAACTAAAAATCTCATTGTAGATGCAGCTTAATGCTAAATCGTATTCGGCTTCAGCAGGAATTTCACTCATCTTCTCAAAGAGGTCGCTAAAAAATACTTGCTATTTTAATTTACAGTGTATACTCGCGCGCGGATTCACACACTGAGACAAAATATAGTCAATTTTAATAAATATTTATTAAATACAAAGATATATTTATTTGATACAAGAAACATTAATTTGATTTAACAATTATTCTATTTAATGAATAACAGATATTTATTTATGACAAATAAATGTTTAGTTGGCAGTATTCAACTAAATATTTATTAAAATTGACTATTTTTTTTCTCAGTGCAGATATGGGACGAAGGTATTCGCGAGGATAATAAAAGCGATGACATCCAGTCACGGGGAATCGGCGTCGCGGCACGTGTTGCAAATAGAGCCGTTGCACAATCACAGATCGCGGCTGATATTTTCGAGAAACATAACTTATTACGCCTACGTCAATATATGTATAGCCGCGCGGCATAGCGCGGCGTATAGCAACAAATGACCCGCTTGATCAAACGAACGTTTCGCACCATTGTTTGGCGTAATGTAATCGGCCATTCTGGAACATTCGCCGTAAGCATTGTCGCCTGCCGAGTTGGATTTATTAAGCTTAATATGCAGGAGAAAGGTTACGCGCGCCAGCGGCATGGCTGATCTATTAATAATGATGAATAACGGACGTTGGAATTATGAATAAGAGAATCGCGGGGAAGATACTGCAGCTACTGAATCTCGGTCGCACGAGACGTGAAATGATATATGTAAAAGACGATACATAAAGGCGTCCCAGATTTTTACCCTTTCCTTCTTGTTTAACCCAGATTCGACCCGGATTTAAATTCTATTTTATAAAAATTTTACTGATCTCCTCATAATTAGTTATTTCATTTAATTACAATTATACAATTTGAAATGGACCGATAAAAATAAAAATTTTATTGAATAAGAAAAATCCTATTTTTATCGGTTAAAGTAGATCTTGCTTGTTAGTGCTGAAATATTTCTTTGTGTGAATTGCGCTGTTTGCAGAATCAGAAATATCTAAGGACTAAAATCTGCTTCGATTGAAAATTAGGATTTCTCTTGGATTTAATATTATATAATTTAGATAAAATTAATTTAGATCGAAAAAATAGAATGGAAGAACGGCACACATGTTGTATGAAACATTGTTGTCAACGATTAATAGTGAGGTTTCCATTACGCATCACGTTTAAACGTCACGTATCTAATTACAATAACACCGATAAAATTCAAGTGCGAAGTCCGTTTCGAAAGTTCGAAGTGCGATTAATGATTGAGCGAGGAAACAGCCGGCTAGCGCGCGTGATTCTCGAGATAATCGCTGTTATAAAAATGTAGCTCCACGCGCGGATGCACGCGAGAAATTGATGGGCAAATAAAAACGACATACGAACGTAAACATCGAATTATGTGAATTTACAGTGTAAGCATATGAATAAAATACTGCATGATCATCGCGCGGAGATGCGCTAGTCGTAAAGTTGTCCGTCTGTAAAAATATTAGCAAACCTCTCTTGACCTTTGACGTACAAAACGATGAATACACGACAGGTATGCGATTTTGGCGAGCCTTCGAAAGAAAACGTCATTGGGTGCAGACGTCGGTTCTCTTTCGGGATTTTTACGCGGTTGTCTTCCATCTCGTCGGTGAAGTACGGCGCGAAATACGATATAAATCGCATTCGAGATTCCTCCTTGATAAAGATGCGAGATATAACGAGAAAGAAAAAGTGAGAAAAAGAGTGGGATGTAAAGTTTAATATCGCAATAAATTCTTGGTTACTATTGTATCAGTACATTTAGAATCACTTAACCGACACGTAAGATAAAATTCATCAAGTTCCAAAAGAGGTATTCGGATACCGAGAAAAGCAGAAAAAGCGAAAGAGCAAAACAAGAATTATGCTAAAACTAGCATTAATTGGCATTAATCAGCAAAATGTAAGGAAATGACAGTGTTGCAAGTTCCAATATTGCATTATAAGTCTATGAACGTGAAAACATTACAATAAATTAAAATCAAATAGAAGCTAAAAAAAATCCGTCTGCTTACATCGCAATATCGTGAGAAAATATGAGTTCAAGAAACAAATATGTACTGTCATATTCATTTTTAAAAGTTGTCCGATGAATAAAGACACTCCAACACAAAAGTTCAGCGAACTACATTTATGGGCGTTGTAATTTAATTGATTAACGTATACCGGAAATTCAAAAAAAAAAATTTTGCAGCGGAGAATGGCGAAGTGTGAAAAAATCCGAAAGAAAGGAGGAAGTACTCGCGGGAGTGAAAGGCGGGATCGGGTCGTTTAAGTGATTACTATGAAGATTACTATGCATAGTCGACTAGCGAACACGTTCCAAATAGACGACTCCATTGTGTCGACGAAAAAAAAAATCGATATTACGACGAGTCGCGTTGCAGGGCGTCGTTACGTCGCATGGCGAGATGATTGTCGATATACAGGAAGACAGAAATTGGGTGGATCGATTGAGTGAAAGGTATCCAAGTACAAAGCGATAACACAGATACGATGCGTGTCGTACATGTGTCGTTACGCTTGCGAGCCACGTGCCGTGGCTGATATCTTCGACCGGAAATTCGGGTGAGAAGCCGGGTCAGGAAAACGTCAGGAATGCATCATATTGCGATTCCGCGAGGAGATTCGCGAAGAAAGGAGGAAGTGGCTGCCGGGTGAGTGAAAGGATGCGGGATCAAAAAATTCAACGGAGAGATTATAACACGATCTCTCGACGCACGTGCACGTCCTATCTTTCTTCCTCTTTTTCTTTCTCTCGTTTTTTTCTCTCTCTTTCCGTCGCATACGTAACACATCGGTATCTCGCTATCGCTCTTTAATATAGGAATCATATATGTACAGCACAACGGAATAAAGCCAGTTCCACGGATGCGTTTGCTCATCAAATACTGAGTCGCAACAAATATGAATGCGACAACACAATAACGATACATGACTGTGACGCATTTGCGATACATTCAACGTTTCAATATTCAGGGGATAAATGCACTTCATTTGCGGTTGATTCGAAATAGAATGTGTATATTTAAGTGAAGATATTTCAATGTTGTGCATAATTCATCGAGAGAGTTAATTTATTTGCGCATTAGCAACGCCAATTATCGCGACATTATCGGACTGATTTGTTTCTCGAAAAATTAAAAATTTTCTAAATGATCTCGTTTCGATGACGTATGGATTCATAGAAACTGTCTAACTGTCTAATTTAGATAACGATCATAAAAGGCATGTATATATTTCAATTAAATTCTCCTTAAAGCTCTTATTTACTCATCACTGCTCTCAGATTATGACCTTAGAAATAAGAAAATACACAATAAAAATTTTTGCAAAATATATTATTATAGAAATATATGTCAATAAAACAGCAGTTAAAATTAACTTATAAAATATTATTATTATTATTATTATTATTAAAATCGATTTATACCGAAAACTCTTTTTGTTTCATTAATTAATAAATAACCATATATCTGGAAATTAATTTTAGCTTAACCAAAAACAAAACAAGCTAAAAAACAGCTATGACAAACTAATAATGAAATTAATAATATATAGAAATAAATGTGATTTAATTTCACTTCAAAAGAAGAAAATAGTTTATGTTATATTTTATAAATCTATTCTAGCAATTGCAAATGTTGTTTTATTGAAAAATATTTCTATTCAAATACAATTTGCAAAAATTTTTGTTATGTTTTCTCGCTGTTGACTTACAATCTGAATTTTTATTTAAAAAATAGTTATTTTATCTATTTAAAAAATTTATTTACTAAAGTATTTCACGATAGTAGAGATATTCTCACTACAATATAAATAATATAAAAGATACAACTTGGAAAAGTATTTTCCGATAGATTAGTGATTAATCTATGAGTTAATCTAGAGACGCAAAAATTTCGTATTTCGTACGTAAAATAATTTTTATGCAATATCTCCAAAATATTGTTTCTCCCAACTTCTTATCCCTTGCAATCAATTAAACTATCTCAGTATTAATTACAATCCTAATACGCTGACAATAATTAAGATAAACAAGTTTTCACGATGTTATTCGCGGTGATATTAGCACAGTTGTACGGAGCTCCATAGGTAATCAATCGCACACTTGCTAAGGAATAAACGTGTATCACTTGAGTTAAACGAGCTTTTTATCTTAAGCGAGCAAAAAAAACAACCTGTTGACTACGTAATCAACAACGGCGTAACGACGCGGGTGTGCGAGCATTATTTCGCACACGCATCGCATCGTATTAGGGTCTTGGCAAATCTGCTTAAGATTCCATTGACACCTCTCTTAAACGACTGACATAAATCAGCGGATTATCTATCTTCGTGCGAACAATGTTAAAACGATTGAGGAAAGATCGCAGGCGACGAGAGCGACGACGGGCCGTTCGAGTGCGCGTTCCGAAACTGTCTGGCGCAATAATTTCTCTGCGCGAATTATTCCACTCGTGCCGTTCGCGAAGAAAGAAAAAGAGGAGAAAAAGGAAAAGAAAAAAAAAGGGGGAAAACCCCTTGGCCTAAGTCTATCTTTAGCTCGACATACGTTTGGTGATATCATTACTTAGATATGCGGATAGAATTTCGGATATTTCTGGTATATTTTGGAGATTGTTTCGAGTAACACATGACTGAATAAATCGATTTCTTCAAGAATGCTTTCTCGTTCGATCGCTTTCACAGGACATTATTTGTACCTAATCTGCCGCGATCGAAAGACAAAATGAAAAATGATTGTCGATTTTGTAAATTTGTAAAAATCGTCTTCAGTCGTTTCCTTTCCCACCCTCCTCCCTCTCTCTCTTTCTCCCTCTCTGTCTCGAGAAGCGGAAATGCAGCACAATGTAATTTAATCCGTACTAATGCTAAGATCGCGGAGCTTGTTTGCCAAGTTGTCATTAGTCACTTTGTACAGACGATTCAGCCTGAATGTTAAGTCACAGAACTTCCCGTATACGCGAAAAATACATGTTCATTGCATTGTCGAGAGTGCAGCATTTATAATAACAATTTATAAAACAATTTCTTTAAGAGAAATATTTTTCGCGCGCGCGTTATCATTAAGGCTTCGTCGCTGGCTCTTCATTACGCATGCAGCAAATGGATATTTTGCAGAAACGCATAAACGTATATATTATACATTTTTTTTAATGAATCGATGTATCGTTTTCACTTGGCATGGAAATAAATCAGACAATTCGATGAACGCCTCCGATCTGTTTTGCGTAATCCCGATACCCAGCCCCCTTTCCCTTTTTCGCGTCGCAACGTAATAATTATTTCACCATATTGCCGAGAGTGCTCGTTAAAGACACGGTAAACAAGTCCGCGGCGGCTTTTAATACACCACTCGCGCGCGATCGCACGTAACGGATGAATTAACGTACGTATATTAAGGCATTTGCGCCGACGATCCAACGTACGTTGTGTGCGCGTGCACGCGCGCGAATTGTACGTGTATATGCGTATATACATGAGTGTATGTCTCGATTTGTTGCAAGTTAGATATTCTGACCTTGACTACTAATCTATTCCCGCAAAACAGTCGATTCCTCGGAGTATCACGTGTACACAATGACATAATTGCGCGGCACTTGTAATTCAATTTCCTCACTCTACATTGTAGCGTTGAATCGAGATGCGAATTAAAAGCGTATATCCGGAGAGTTTCAATATCTATTCCACTCACAAACATTAATTATTCTATCTATTCTACTAATTAATTATAACGCTGCATTCTTAAGAGATTAAGCATAAATGATATTCCTCGTATGTACATCGAGTATTTATTTATGAGTTGTACTCTTTAAATAGATCTCAGAAAAATAACCAGATGTTATGAAAATGAGTTGTGTGTTATTTTTACAAGGATTTTAATCTTAGACAAATACTTTCTTCAATAAAATTTCGAAATTTTATTCATGATATTAGATTACTGAATAAATAGACATATTTTTTAGTTTATTTACGATCGATTAAAAAAATTATATTCCAAATTATTTTACTTTATTATATTAAATTATACCACAATATGGTAATTTTTTCAAACACACAATATGGTAATTTTTTTGATATAAAGACTGAAGAAGACTCTTAGAAGACTCTTTATATGTATTAGGGTTTACTTAATTTACTATATCGAGATATACCTGAAAGAAATAAATTCTTTTTTATATTGATTTTATTAGAATTTGGTGTACATTCAACATATTAAAATGCGCATTATCCTATTCTTTGTTTTAAACGATTAATCAGTTTCTTCAACGTATTTGAGAAACGTAGTAGTCAAAGTAATTTAAATTGCAAAGTGAAAGTGAATTGCGCAAAATGAACTACTATCCTATAATTATGCCAGAAGAACGAGGAAGAATGAGTTGTTTTCGCACACAATGTCTCGAATAGACGCACCGGTGAATGATCGATAGCCATCATCGAACAGCCATTGAATCAACTTCCGTCGCTTAGATAAAATCAAGTAAATATGATCTCTTGAAAAATATCATTTATAAAAAATCATACACAAATACAATTTATAATTAATCGCATAATCGCTAGATAAAATCATCATTTATCTGAATTAATCCACTAACGATCTTGTCAGTTTCGATATCTCGATCTTGTCCATTCGCCATAATACATTCGCCGTTTGAAGCAACATTCGATATAAATGCTGATCACGGATGATACTTGGGAGGGAATCGACTTAGAAGAATAGACTGTGCATTCTTTGATCTCAGCAAATGTCTGTGCTTGGTTTAAAAATATAAAAACGCGACATTGGATCATATCAGTATCTCTCTCCAACTTAACACTTTCATGAGAGAAAAATAGATAAAAGCGTTTATTAATACTCGATAGCAAACCTCTTAAGAATATAAAAATGACAAGTACATAAAAAGAAGATAAAGAGAAAAGATGGCAACACAAAATAAATATCTATAAAGAAATAAAGAAATATAAAGATAAGAATTAAAAATGAAAATAAAAAACAAACGAATTATAAATAAGGGAAAGAGAAAGAGAGAGAGAGAGAGAGAGAGAGAGAGAGAGAGACAGAGCGATATATAATAATTTAAGCTATCTCGTTCTTTCTAAACTGACAGTGACAACTTTATAGGAGTACGCAGTCTATTCTTATTGACTAGTATTTAATTAACATCACGTATTGCTGTCGCGTGAAGAATTCCTCGATCGATGCATCTACCCTTCCACGTTTTCTCGAGGGTGCATCGACATGCAGAGATTCTCGGCGCGCAAAAAGTTCCGTCTGAACTCTGACGAGAATCGAGAGAGGTAGGAGAAGATTCGCGAAAGGTCGCGCGCGTGCGCGCGCGGATCGCGACGTTCTAGAAAGAGCGCGATCGCCCGCACGAATAGAACAAATGGAAATGTGTAAGCACAGATGCGGGCGGTGGGTTTTTCGTGCCGAAGAACTCGAGAAGAAAATCGCGAGTGATAGGAGCAACTCCGAATTGCAAAGTTTGAGATCCCTGAACGACTTTTCCAAGTTTTCACTAAATGCCATTACACAGAAATGATTCCGCTTTAGGTCCTCTTCCACCTTTTCAATGAAATGGACATTAAGGTCTGGTTCCATCAATGTAAGACTAAACTCGATTTAACTTACTGTTTATTTTTTCCTGCTCATTTCTGTCCCTCTTACCAATGGAGTTTAATTTTAATCTCGGTTTAACTCGGTTTAACAACTTCGTCTTTTTCTAATTTTAAGAATTAGAAAAAGATGAAGGGTAAGTTGAATTGAAGTTAAAGTTATATACTGATAGAAACGAGAATAAATCTTAGACTTAGAAAAAGAAAAAGAGCGAATTGTGAAGAGATTAAAATTAAATTGGTGGGACTGGGCCTTAATTTCTATCAATGTAGATTAACTTTAATCACGATTTAACTTATTTTTTCGAGTTCTAAGAATCAGAAAAGGGTAAAGAATACATTAAATCTATGAGATTGAAATTAATCTTCATTGGAATAAAGTTAGTCTCTACATTAGAAATGAAATATCTCAAATTGAAATAAACCACCGCAAAGTTAGCTGTTATTTTCGAGGTATCGATGATAATCGGCCTCTTCAATCTGGTTCTCCAAATCTTCCTATTCCGTTTCGTCGATTTCGCGAGGAGAGGGTTAACATATGGCGAACGAAATTAATGAGAATTCGAATACTTACGATACGTACAAGCCTTCTGCTCCTTGTTGACGTCGGGACACTACGTCACGGCACGTTTCACTGATCTTTCGTGAGATCGGAGGGTGTCATATAGCATCAAGTATGCAGAGATATCAACATTCGGTCCGAGAATTTCGCTTCTTAATCAACGCCTCTCAATTGCATATAAACGCCGTTCGGAGGCTCCGCGCACATAAACGTGCCGCTTCTTCTCGATGTCTCGATGTGTATGGACAGGGGCTCGCTGAATGTGGAGAAACGTACGCGTCGTTCTCGAACCGGTCGAGCTCGTCGCGCCACCAGGAGTCGAATTGCGTAGTCGTGAACGAGAACTGCCGAGGCGTCTTTCGCGTTCTCGCGTAAGTTCCGTATGAGAGATCTGCAGTAACGTGTCTTTCTCTCGCTCTCTCTCTCTCTCACTGCCCGTCTCCGTCGACGGGCAGGTCGGTCTCCGCTTCGAAGCTCGTGAACAAGAACTCCAAAGAGTTCGCGTATAGCCGGGTTTCTGTTCCGCCCCCCCCTGATCGTCCGCCGGTTCACGACTCGCGAGCCGCCGCTTCGTTCTCGCGCGCGCTTGCCGGAGGAACAGTGAAAAACGTTACGTTTTACTTGGTCGTGGGCAAGATGCGCGCAAAGGGAAAAACCGTACGTGCCGACCAGAACGAAGAGGTTCAGTTTAACACGTCTGCGACACCACCAGTCGCCGCGGCGAACCAACTGACACTGACAACGACGCGTATGACTCCGAGCGCGCTGGCGCGCACGCACTCCGGCGCGGCGTCACCCTCCCCCTCCCCCGCCACCCAACGAACGACGAGTTCACCCCTACCTCTACTACCGCCCGCTCCCGCTACTCGCGATCCTCGCGGAGTCCGCGGACTCCGCTCCGGCTGGCCGCGGCCGCGGCCGCGGTGTCCTCGTCGCCGCATACCCGGCGTACCCCGCGTGTATAACCGTGTGACGCCGCGCACCCACATATGCTTACGAGTCGCAACACCCGAGAGAGAGATCCGATCTCTGTTTATTATAAAATATTGCCGCTCATAAGTTTGGAGTATCCTACAGTTTTTAAATGAAATTCACGCAATTCATTACGAATATAATTATTTTATTGAAAATACATCTCTAACTTTTATTTTTGTACGTACACTATTGAAACAAATTTATGACTGGTAATAAATATAAACTTTTTTACATTTACAATGCTAGTCTTTTTTAAGTTGTAAAATAAATTGAATTATATTTTTTCCAAAATTAAGAGATTTAAACTTATGAGTGGTAAAGTGCAACACGCGCGATGAGAGTCGACGTTGACAAGAATTTCATAATCCTTAGTACATACTTTAATTTTTTGGAATATTCTTAGTATACACGTTCGACCATTCTATGATTAATTTTCATCACTTTTACAAATATAAAATATAAAAATTATTAAATTATAAAATAAATTAAAATAAAATAAAAATTATAAAATATAAAATTATTAAATGATTTTTACGTATACTTTGACATTTTTAGAAAATATTTGTAAAGTTGTATATTTATAGCAAACCATATAGAAATTGTTGTAACTAAATGATAAAAATGCAAACAACTAAATTTTTTGGACATCCGACACTTGAATTATTTTTTCTTTTGTAGTTTGGAATGTCAACTTTAATACATTGAAACATATTTTTCCTTTAGACATTTTTGTTTCAGGTTTTATTTTTTTGTGTGAAAAAAATTTCGACGCGCGGTTTACAGAATCAGATATGTACATAAATTAATATATAAATTTGTACCAAAATATTTAAACAATAAACACAGTTTGTTTATCTCAGAAAACGAAGAGAGAGAGGAGAAATTCTGATTCACTGAATTGCATATTAACACAAGTTTGTGAGTTAATCATCAATTAATTTAACCAAAGATTGGTAAAGGAAATACATTCAAATCCAATAAAGTCTTAAAGGGAAAAATCATATTACAAAAGCTTACAATGATTACATAGTTGCTCTTTCTAAATGTAGCAATTGAACAAACTCGGCTTTGCATTCCATTGTCCTAACCGTCACGCACTTTTTATCGTTCTCTCGATTTTCCTCTCGCGAGCATGTCACGCAGTGCGTAACGCAACTTGCGCAAGGCTCTCTCTCTCTCTCTCTCCTCTTTCTCTCTCTCTCTCTCTCTCTCTCT
>NW_012130120.1:73252-74799 GCF_000143395.1 Atta cephalotes | reverse complement strand
TCAAAACTTAAGAATTGCAAAAAAAACTGTGTTCTTCTCTGACATTATAAAATAGAAATTTTATATATTATCTGTTTTATCTAAAATTTATTTTTTAAAATTCTCTAGATTTTTCTTATTATTATTTCAAATAATTTATTTCAATATATATATTGATTTCTCCAGTTGTGAAATATTCTGCATATACAAGGTGTCCTAAAATTTCCAAATACTTATTAGCAAAGAAATTTTCAAAAAATTAAGTAAAAAAAATTATTTGTAAATTTTTATTTTAAGCAATAATTTCTGAGATAAGGTTCTTTTAAATATGATCAATTATAGACTATATAAAGATTATATATTTCGCGGGTTTTCTCCGTGTCCAGATTCATTCTTGGAATGCCAAGATCTGGACACGGAGAAAACCCGCGAAACGCATAATCTTTATATAGAAAGCACTCGTAGAACCCTCAAGAATATTAATTATAGACTATGTTGTATGGATGATCGCATATAAGTATTAATAAACACGCTAAAGTGCGTGTTCATAAGAGCGCTTACTAATACTACCACTGATACTATCACATATGATTACTCATGGATATGTGACCATCTCAACATAGTCTATAATTAGACATATCTGAACTCTATTATCTCAAAAATTATTATCTAAAAAGAAAACTGTTTTAAATACAAATTTACAAATATCTTTTTTACTTAATTTTTCGAAAACTATTTTGCTATAATATTTTCAGTTACAAATTTTGGGACAGTCACCAAACAAATAAAAATAGATAAAATTAATTTCGCTGAATTAATTCGCAATATTCAATAGATCTAACAGATATGCAGTGCAATTCAAAGCTACCATAAAATCATTCTCTTATTCCGTTCGAGTTAAGTCTCTGCGCACGTATTCAATTTGTAATTTACACGAAACTGGAGCACACAAGATAGGATTACACACCTACGACGGTAACTTTGCACCGCAGTTAATAAAGCTTTCAGAATCAGGTAATGTAATGTCCGAGAAAGTAGCTTCGGTTAAGCTGTAAGCTTTAATTTCTATATATACATAGCTCTTGTTAATGTTAAACGGGGGATATACAATTTTCTTTTCTCTTAAACAATAAGCAGCAAACATTTTATTCTGTCTTATAATAATAAATCTAAGAGTACGTTATAAAAGAAACATTAAAATATCACATTGAGAGAAAGGATTTTGTTAATTTTGCAAGCCACCAGTACCTTTAATCGGTGATCGGTAAATATGTGACAACAAATTTTGTTGTTGTGTTTGCTGTTAGTTTGCTATACCAACCAATTATTAGTAACAGAAGCAAACTATATAGAATCTAAGCTATCTTTTGGATAGACTTTAGACTCGTTTACATAGAATTCGTAGATAATCGTGGAGTCTTAAGTCATAGAAAATCGACCAAGCACAGTCAAATGTAGGGAGAATATTTGATTAGAATTGATCAATTTCTTACGATTTGGGATCCTACAAGTGTCTTTTATATATATATATATATATATATATATATATATATATATATATATATATA
>NW_012130120.1:61819-69498 GCF_000143395.1 Atta cephalotes | reverse complement strand
ATATACGAGCCTCTTATTTGCTAGCAATATTATGGATTATTTGTTACATTGACAAATTAATTTGCAATCGTACAAATCGATAGGTTTTTAAACAAATATTACATTTGCTTTCCTTTGATTTGTTCCTATAAAAAATCATTTTTCTTAATGCATACATACAGAAAAAACGAATTTTAAAACATATTTAAGTTTTTTGCAAATTAGACAAAGCGAAAAGTTCAATCATTAGACTTTTTAAATGTATTTTAGAGCATTTTTTAATTTTTCGATTGTGACTTGTGTGTGAACTTGGCAAGAAATCATGACAGTACAAGATATTGAGAGCAGTTAAATTTCAATGAGTCTCTTTAATTTAATAGTTAACGAGAAAATTAAATTCAAGTAATGATCTCGAAACTAACGATGCTAATTCTAATTGTAAGTCCCGGTGGGACGCGAACACAGGCCGAGGAATGACGAGAGTCGAGAGATCGCGTCGTCGCGCTCGGACAGCGCGAGCGAAGTGAAGGTGTTGATGACGTAATGTGCGCACGGCAGCAACCGCGTGCATGGTGAAGTGGAGAATTGCTCGTGACTTGCGGTGTGCATTAAGAGAGAAAGAGAAAGAGATAACAAGAGAAAGAGAAAGATATAGCGAAGAGAAGAGCGTGGAAGTTGCGCACAAGCGCAACGACATGCAACGCCGCGTTGCGCTGCCACCGTCACTACAGCGACCGTCAAGGACGTTTGCGCTCGGTTTATCGCGCCGAGAGAAAGAAAATGTTGGAGCGAGACGGAGGCAGAACGGGGGAGGCTGAGAGAGAGAGAGAGAGAGACATGAAAGGTAGACGAGAAAAAGAGAGAGCCGCGGGAAAGGGAGAGAAGGAGAAAAAGGGAAACACACACAGATGCGAAAGAGAGGAACTCGGACGCACGTTTCTCGCACGAGAGTTTCCTTCTCTCTATCTCGCACCCGCGACTCGCGAGAGATCAACGCGACGAATTCGAGCCTCTCGATCCGGCCTCGAGCGGCCTTGAATACGCGCTGCCGACTCTTACGCGCAGGGTGGAGAGCGAGATCGACAAGATCAATCTCTAGAGCGTTTTCCGCCGCCACCGGCATGGCATTGTGGCTCGCAATGTTCGTGGTGTTTAATTATCAATTCTATATATAGGCTAACATGATATCAAAGTAACACATTGTATTATTAAAACGTAGAATTTTATTACTTTTTTTTTAGTAATGAATAAAATTTAGGTTAAAAATAAACGTGATCTACGTAGATTCTTAGAAGTCTTCTAAATACTTTATATCTCTATTAATTTCGATTTTAATGCAAGTAACAACCTATACAATACAAACAAACATATTACATTGATATTATAATTTCCCGCTCATAATGTAAATGTGTAATAAAAAATTGAGTCGAAAAATCCTCTATCATTTTGCAATTTCCGCAATATTTTTTTTTAGTTATCCACTGAGCAAAATGTCTAAAATCGACATGTAAGACAACTTTTAAAATATCTTTAAGAAACATCTTCAAAAGGAAAAAACACAAAGAAAAAAACTGAAAAATATCTTAAAATTGTCTTATATATTGATTTTATCCGTTTATTCGCAACCTTTTAGAAATTAATATCTCGTTAACTATTGCGAAAATTGCAAAATGGTAGAAGACTTTTTGATTCAGTTTTTTATTAGGAATAGCACTATATGATTAGTGGGCATTATTTCAGAAACACCCTGTATAACATATGTTGTACGTAACAATTACATTGTCGAGGAAAATAATGTTGATGTAATGTTGTGTTCTGCAAACGTGACATATGTAATACTTCCTCTATTCCTTGTTACATAAAATACATAAAATTTGTTATACATGACGTATACGCGAGAATGCAATAACATAAAAATACCGCGAATGTTAAATAAAAAAATTACATTTCTCGTTCCATTAAGCCTTTCGCCATCGTTTACCCATCTTTCTCCGCCCATCTTTCATCTGTCCCGTATGTTACACAATCGCTATTGTATTATCGAAATACGCACAACGCGCGGCTGTTTCACCAGTAAACATTGTTCGTCACCCGCAAGGCGGCAACTTCTGCTACGAGAGAGATAAACTTGATCGCTCGCAGAAAGGCCATTTATTTTTGCTCGTTAACCAGACAGCGACAAAATTACATTTGCCACGGCAAACACGCCGTTGGCGACATGTAATTTCTTAAAACCTCTACGAAGACGGTCTGCCGTCTGACGTTCTCGTCAATTCACCCCACTTTTACTTCGTTAGAAAAGTCTGATGATGTATATCAAGGCCATCAGGTTTATTGATCAGAGTCGTACGCGGGCTTCTCTAATAACGAAAAAAAAGTGATCCCTCTCATTAAAGCAATTGAAACTGTAACTCGATATGCGTCACTCCTCTGTTTCAATTATGTTTTCCACGTAATGCAGAGGATTCCAATCATTTACATCAAAAATCTTAATATCTCGTACTTTAAAAATTGTCGCAAACTCTTTTTAAGATTCCATGTGGAATCGAAATTCAAGATCTCTCAAAGAAACATGTTATATTTCAAAGGTGACATAAATGCTATCAATTGAAAGTTTACGTTTGAAATAGATATTCTAGATGATCAAATCTTGGGATTCTATGAATTATGTATCCGACTTGAGCCGACATGTTTGACTATTTCAACTTGGATACAAAACATCTTGAAAACAAAGCATTAAAAAAAAAGTTTCAAATAAAAATAGGATTTGAACTTAGGCGCAATAAGGACCTTGGATCCAAAATCTAAATAGCTTATCTGATGGTCCTCTTTTTAAATTACAATTTAATTACTTTTATTTAAAACATTTTTTTATATGCATTTATATTTCTCGAGATATTTTGTGTCTAAATTAAAATAACCAAACATGTTCCGGTTCAAGTCGAATACAGAATAGGATCCCAAGATTCGACCACCTAGAAACTATTTCAAACATAATTTTCTTTCAATTGATAACGTTAGTTAGTTTTTTAAAATCATTTTTGTACAATATCATAGCACGTTCCCTTGACAGCACAAACGTTTTCAATTAATTTATAATCCCTTTCTAATCAGCTAATTAACTCGATAACGAATGTCCTCAATGACAATATTTCTAAATACTGCATTAAATATCGTGTTGAGAAGTTAGATTTAGATAAATGTTGTCGCGAGAAGTCTATAGCTGCGCGAATGTTTGTTTCGCAAAGTTAACTTCTGGAACTTCCTTCCCAAGGGTTAAAGACTTCACTTATTTTTGTCCAACGCACGCGGTGTAAATCCACCGCGCAATTCGCAGGAAGAATCCATTGCGCGAGAATCGTGGGACGAACTTGGAGCAGCCTGTATACACGATATACTGACCGTCGTTCAATAAGCTGTTGGGTATGAGAAAAACGATTGTAACACTCGACGTCGGCATAGGTCAATCGGTTACGAGTATGCTGTAAAATGATCGATGCGGCACTTTTCCGCGGGATTGTATTACCAACCAATGCGACTAGTATAACAACGCGATCTTAGCAGTATCGCAATTCGCAACAATTGATAAACGAATGCAGCGGAATCAGCAAATTATGCCGGGATAATGTCGAAATAATAACGACAATGGCGACCGCGTGCTTATGTGCTCGCAATTATGCTTTCGCAAGCAAAGCGCCGCATTGTGCAGACCGGCGTGGTGCTCCGTTCCAGAGCGTTTGTTTGCAACATGGAGTTTTTAGCTTCTGTCAGGTGGTGTCGGCCAGGAACGCAGAGAAAGATCACGGTGGTTTTCGCAGGAACGCAACGCGAGAAACGTTTATCCAATCGGCAATAGCAACGGCATACAGACATAACGGTTGTGAGTCGGTTGGAAAAAAGTTTTGCATAATGTATAACAGCCGGTGCTACTTCTCGTGGGTATATGAGCTCGGTCGTCAGCTAAATCAATGACCCGCGGCCGGCCTGAACCACTCGCATGCGAGTGTTTCATCGTCCGTAGAATTTATATCGTTTCAACAACTACGCTGTGTCGTTGGAGTAACTTATACAGAGCGTTCCAGATTCTATTGCGTATATGCCTGTACCGTAGACTGTGTCCCTTTGAGCAATTCGGATTTTCGTGAGAATTTTGAGAAGCGGGAAAAGAACTATACTACTACTATAACTAACTACTCTTGATAAATTTTTCTTAACTTTCAAATTATCTTTGTTAAAAGATTCATTAATTGTATGAAAAATTGAGTCTCAAATTGAAATGAATTAATTTTTACATATAACTTATAATCTGGTGATTAAAAGATAATAGACATAAGGCTTAATAATGGATAATTTTTGAGCTATGATGTATCAGAGATGTCAAACTTGTGTTCATAAAACACCTGTGATATATTATAACTCAAAAACTATTCATTATTAAATCTTATATAACATCTTTTGCTCATCACATTATAAGCTAAATACGTAAAGCTAATTTCAACGGGACTCAATTTTTTATATAATTAGTGAGATACTTTGATATTTATAATATGATGTTTGACAAATCAAAATTTTATATGTAAATATATGTGAATATGTGAATAGAGTGCATATGTGCGTGTGTGTGTGTGCGCGCGCGCGCGCGCGCATGTGTGTATGTGTAAAAACATTGCATATAATAAATATTAGTTATAATAAATGCAAAAAATACAGGGAAAATATGTTTTTAAAAAATTTATTTTTAAATATAAATTAATTAACAATTTAATAAAGAATTTAATAAAACAGATGTATATTTCTCAAAATTATTTTACTTAAAAAGATGTAGTAATTAAAATATATTATTTCAAAATTCAATAGGCTCTAATAAAGTAAATCAAACAATAATAAAAAGCCTCTAAGAGTCGACGCTAATTATTGTGCGAAATTAAGTTTATTAATATTCAGCTAATACATTAACATGTACATTAAAATGTATTACCTATTATAATAAATGAAAAAAATGAAAAATGTGTTATTTGGACGCACAAAAAAGTATTCGTTGAAAAATTTAGTAAGATTATGAATACAGTTATTTTTTTGTTTATTAGAACAGAACGTTATCATATATACGTTATCACAAATAAATAATTAATATTTACAGTCTAAAAATTAAAAGATTAAAAAAAAATATCTCCCTTGTATAAATACTTTTGCATTTATTATATATGTATATATAAATATGTATATATAAATAATGTATATGTATATATAAATAATAATATATATAAATAATAATGTATATGTATATATATGGATAATAATAAATCATTTAAAGAGTGACAATTATTATATTAAGTTTGAAAATAAATGTTCTTTCGATTGGATATCTTAAACTAGAAAAGAAGATATTAAGAAGATATTAGAAATTATTTTTAATTTCATAACAATTATTAATTACGATACACATTTCGCATAGTGTATGATGTTCTCTCTTTATATAATAGATTTTCAAGCACAATAATTTGACTTTGACTAATGTTTCATATATCGAAATCAATTCAGCAACCTTCACTAAAACCATTTTATACGTATAACCTGCGGTACCTTGCGTAAGATAATTCTGTAAATCGCGAGCGTTACGGTAGGTGAGACAATCTTGCACAACCATAGCGGCGTTAGTGGGAATGCAATCGATGATAAGCGAGTGCGTGTATTTCACTTCGTTTAAAGCGGCCGCTACTTTCATAGATAATACCAAACGTTGGAAATATTAGGAAAAAATTCCTATTGCGAAACGGTGGAACGTACGTACATATGTATTTTTGTACTTTTATGCTTGCGTTATTACAATAAGTAACGATACAGGCGATAAAAGCACGTACGTAACGAATAATTGGTCGGCGAGTTTACGTCAGCAACGCGAGATTCCAACGATTAACTTCATTACCTAAAAAACTTTCCTCATCGTGAAATTACGGGTTACTCTTGAACTCTGTAAGGATAAATACTCTGTACATTATTGTTTTGATAGCATTAATCACTGAATATTATCAAAATGTATCATGGATTCTTATGAGTTTACAAAATAAATTCAAAACAGCGAATGTAATTATTAGTATAAATACAAACATATAAGCTGTTTATTTTGAAAGTCGTGTGTGAATCCGGTTTCTGAACGTTATAAATTTTAATCAAGCAGAAACAAATTAAACTAAATATAAACGAGACTTTTATTACAATCATTAATAAATAAATATCTCATATGCAAAATAGTGCCATTTCTGAACCATAAACATATTTCCAAATTTTCTTCCGCTATTCAGGAAACGGTGTAAAATTGTCGGCTTATGAGTTTGTAATTCATCAATGAAACATGAAACATTTCGTAAATATAATACCTCTGCTTAAAAATACTGTTAATATTCACGAATTAAAAATCTGAATGTATCTAATGTATTAAATCTTAATGTATTAAATCAAATCTATTTCGCAAAAAGTTACTTAAATTCTACTAATATTTTTGCTTAATGCTTATCAATCTTTTCCCGAAGCTTGTTTTTTTCGTGAAATACGTGCTCGCAATATAATGAGCAACTAACTCTTACCATTTACTTCGATATAACGAGCATTATAACCTTTCTTCAGAAGATTACTTGCGATTGATTAAATGTATATCATTGATTTTTACAAAGAGATATTAATTACGAATCTTTAAATCTTTTTCCGATATAAAGAAAGCGTGCAACGTTTTAAATAAATCGATAGGAAGGGCGATATTTTTTTTAATATTTTACAAAACCGCGTGCATATTTTTAAAATAAAAATCTCGTTTTTAACGAATTTAAATCTCAATTTTTTTAACTAATACCTTTGTTATGTTATTAAATGTTCACATCAAATGTAGTTTTACGCTATAGTTTCGTAAAAAAAAAGTCAACGTATAACATTAGAAAATGTAACGATGTAAATTACATGAATAAAATATATATAAAATTAAATATACATATAAAATAAAACATGTATATAATTAAAATATATTATAATATATAAAATATATAGAATTTTTGTATATATAGATTGATAAAACATAAGTACTGTTTGACGCAATATATAAAAATATGATAAAACCGACAAATAAAGGAAAGGTAACAGATAATGAATTCTATATCTTGCACATTTAAACAAGCTCTTTTGCATTTCAATTGTGCAAAGATTAATTAAATCTACAATCAGACATTTGTATAATATATTATGCGAGCACTCTCGCTTAATCTTAATTTTTTATCCATCTGTGACATTCTCAAGTTTGCTGCGATATGATAACGATTCTCTGAAGTTGATGAAATTTCGAATAAACTCGAGGGCGCTAGCACGAGACTCGATATTTCAAGGATATCACTGAAACGCGTTATTAATTGTTAATGTTAATATCATCTTTTCTTCCATCTCTCACCCTTAACGAAGTTCTATTCGACACATTATCCGATCAATAACTGAATAATAAGACCATTACAGTCGCTCTACTTGATGGCCTTTACCACAACGTCGATTGCGGATGTCATTCATAATGTAGATATATACAAACAGGTTGGTTAATTATGGGAAGTAACAAACGCGTGCTAATCTTGGCTTGAGTAGGACATAAATTATGTACTTACATGCGACACCTCATCAGGAATGTTGAAGACTAGCTTAAATGCGCAGCATGCAACGTAAATATT
>NW_012130120.1:48112-61499 GCF_000143395.1 Atta cephalotes | reverse complement strand
TATATATATATATATATATATATATATATATATATATATATATATATATATATTGTGTGGTGTGTGTGTGTGTGTGTGTGTGTGTGTGTGTGTGCGCGTGCGTGCGCGCGCGTGTATTAATCGATACAATATATTACATTGAAATATTTAATGGAAATAAGCCGATTAAAAAGTTTTATAATAATCGTAAATATATTAAAGTGTTAAAATTCTTGTATGAAATCTAAGAATCAAAATGAGTGAATAATGAAATCATTTCTTGTTCTAATTAATTTGTTACTTTAATTCATAAAATCTCTGTTCTATGACAGAATAAATTTATAGGATAGAAAGCAGAATGTATACACCTAATGTTGAAGATAGAGCGTTTTTAAAATAGAAAAAAAAAAATGTAAACAAAATATTTTGTTTTGAAAAATTTTTCCTTTTATCTAAATTATATTTGCTAAAAACAACAAAGATGCATCAGCGTTCGATAGTAAAAATTAATAATGAAAAAATTATAAGTTTTAAAAAGAATAAGAAATTAGGTGGCATTTCAGATAAAATAAAATTCACACAAGAACATTATCGTCGACAAAGTTTCATAAAATATGCAAAACGTGCGACAGCATTTGCGTTAGTCGAAATAATAAGTTTTCAAAATAATAAAGAAACGTACGCTAACTTTCTTAATTGCTAAATTTGCTAACGATCTTTCATTGAAATCTAAGTAACAATGCGAACAGTCTCCAAAAAGGATTAATTCAGCTTATCTATATCAATTTACCGAGAGACATATATTTCAACGTATTCGAGAAGATAATACGGAAAAATTTTGAGTCACGGGTCAACAAGCGATACGTCGAAATTCAACACGCGCTTTCGCTTTTGTGATCCCTATGATCGATTTACCTGCACTGCGGATTCTCGTACACCTGTTGCTTATACATAGTTGCTGCTTTCCCGGGAACAGAGAACGCCAACCCACCGTTCCTCAAGTCAAACGACAACTTAAGCAGCCGTAATACACTTCTTTTATGAAATGCATCATGTCACATTGATCTTAATATCAGCATTTTTTCAGACATTTCATGTATAATCAGCAGGATTTCTGTTTCATTAAAGCAGTTTCATTTTTCATTTAAAATTTTTCTTTCCTTCTTTTTATGTTTTATTTTCCTGTTATAATTTATATTTGTTACAAGCGAGATTATTAACGAAATAAGATTTGATAAAAAAAACACAATAGACTTAATTAATTACATAAAATGGAACACTGCATAATGATACGGCATGATAATTAAATTCGATCATGACGAATATTCGGTTGTTTTCGCGTCCGACGATCAAATTTACAATTCAGTTAATAATAACACATTCGTTTCTAGATTTTACTAGTAGAATTTTGCCGGAAGTTTAAAAATTATAACAATGTTCTATTATTCTCGACACAATGAAAAAATTTAAAAATTTATTTATCGCTATAGTCATCGTTTTTTATGGCGAAACATTATGTTACGCTATTGCATTTTGTAGCAGTAAACAATTCCGATACATCGTAACGGATTTCTAGTAGACTGACAGTTGTGCGATTAAAGAATAAAATAACATCGCGGTCAAACCACTGCGACCGAATGATGTTATTTATATGAACATTGAAACAGGAAGAAAGAACGCTAACTTCCTAAAGTGATAAAGAATGTGCATAAAATTTCCTAAGGGAATTTGCAACATATATTATACTGTATATAGTATTTTTTCTAGAGATGTATTTTACAAATTTTTACAAATTTTTATACATATATATATATATATATATATATATATAGAGTACCGATATTCGATTAGTTAAGTTAGTTAAGTTAATACATATAAAAAATAATTTATATATAAATGTAGTTTTATAATAAATTACTGCTCTAATTTAATAATATCAGATGAGGAATTAAATTTTGAATCTAATCTCCAAATATTAAGAAGTTACACACAATACTTATTATCTTCAAAAATATAAAATTAATTTCGCAATTTTTTTCACTATTATGTTATATTCATATTTAAAAGTGAGATAATTGTCGAAAATCGAATTAAAATACGTAATATAAGTAAAAAAAACAAAATACTCTTTTTAGACATTGTTGAAATTATTTAAAAAATATGATTTGGAAAATATAACGCTTCTAAACGTTTCGAAATCTAATATCTGTATATAATGTTTCCTCGTAAGTATTATTTCATACTTTATTATTTTACTATACGGGGTGCAATTGTAGGGAAATCAGTTTTGTTCATAAAAAGTGAGCCAACTAAATGTCAACGTAGATTTACCATACTATTGCATGAGAGAATGGCAAGCACAACACATTAATATTACGTAGCTTACTGTGATATGAATAGTTCCTGCTGACCACAGCTTCTAAGCTGACCACATTAAAGTCGTTAAAATAATAATATCCAATTTCGTTTGAAGTCGCAATCGTTATTATAAACTTTTAAGCATATCCGTTACAACTAGATTCTCAAAAAATTAATAGATAACGAACTTAGACAAAATAATAGTACGCATAAATGTATATTTATGAATTATTATTACATATCAAGAACTCCACAGTAATTATTTTTTAGAAAATTGGATGAAATAAGTCGTGTATGATGTAGCTCATAATATGGTGAACAAAAGATGTCATAGACGTAAGGCTTAATAATAGTGATAACGAATAGTTTTTAAGTTATAGTAGATGTTTTTGAGTTATAGTAGGTGTGTTATAGTAGATGCTTTCTAGAGCAAAGTTATATACCTTTAAAGTCATTCACACAGCTAATAAAAGCTGTTTTATCTCCATTCCATCAACTTTCGTATACAGCAAAGTTACGCTCAAAATTCGATATTGTTCAACTAATAAAGCGAAACATCACTAATACATGACATGTCATGTCATGGAATCGTATGGCTTCAAAATTAATTTTGGGAGCAAAGCAAAGAAAAAACCATGTTCGCTGCGATTTTTGAAAAGGGGTGCTATCCAGTACTTTTTCTTTTTTAATAATTATATTATATTATATATATATTAGCAGTTGCAACGGTTATGCATCGCCTCCGAATCTCTGCTGAATCTGCTACTGATACATTCTTTCACATATACTCTTTCACATATACTCAATACTCGATGTATTCATTAACGTAATCCATTTTTATTAAAATGAATTAAAAGCTAGTAAAAATAAATGAGTGTTTTCGTTAGTTTAAAACCAGCGAAGATACAGCGAAGATACTTTATGAAAAAGAAGCAGGAGCAGAGCGAATAGCTTTTGAACTGCTTTGATTGTGGTGAAGTGAGGCCAGTAAAAAGCCAGCTTTCCTTCGCTGCATGAAATTGCACCTTAACACATCATAATTCAAAACCTATTCATTATTGAGCATTGTGTCTGTGACATCTTTTATTCATTACATTATAAGTAACAACGTTTTCATATACAATATGCACGTAAAAACAAACTCATTTTATCAAAACTCAATTTTCTAGATAATTAATGTGGGGTCCTTTATATATTTATATATATATAACGTGTGTGTGTGTGTGTGTGTGTGTGTGTGTGTGCGTGTGTGTGTGCGCGCGCGCGCGCGCGCGAACATTTTATTGAATACACGACATATATATGGATATTTATCTATATATCATATATTCCATAAAATGATACATGTCAAGCTGTATGCTAATTCACTAACGATAAATATTGCGATGCGAATAAATTCAGTACTACAAAAACAATAAAAAAAAAAAAGAAAAAGATAACACAAATTATTGATTACGTGACGAAAAGTAAAAATCGATTTTCCTGTCACTTACGGCCTTCCACTGTTTGAAACTGGTGAAAACCAAGCTCTTGGCTTTTGCATCCAGAATCAGGGTGTGGTAGGTAACGCACAAGGTTGACTACATTCACGTTGGCGCCATTATCTACCCGCTCGAACGAATTGTTGAAGAAACAGGTCTTAAAATTGTCTCCGTTCCTATCGAAAGTTGCGCTGTCGATACTTCGCTATGTACCTCCCACAATTTCTATTACCACTCACGAAACCACTACTTGTACGATTACAGAAAAAAATACCTCGTTACAACAATAAATCAGTCCATATCAATTTAAGGCATTAATAAACATTATATTATAATAAATAACATTAAATTCTTTAGAAAAGGACATTTTATAGGTTTTTATAAAATATTTCTCAAAACATATATGATGATTAAGATTACAATAATAAATTGTATTGCAATAAAAAAACAATTTTCACATCATACATTATAAAAAACTAATAATATATTATTAACACATAAAAAATATATTAAAAAATGATGAAAAATTGTTTTAATCTTCATATACTATTAAATACTCTATATACTGTTTTTATTTATTTATTATTTATAAACATTATTATTTCATGCAGTTACACGCTATGACAAATATACTTTCAATACTTTCAACATACTTTGTGAAAGTTCTTCTTGAAAGTAAATTTAAACTAATAAAATGTATACTACAACTGTCGCAAAACAACTTAAGTCTTTCTCATAAAGTTGACTATTTTTTATTCGATCGAATTCGTCGTAGATTGTGAAAAAAAGTGCGTAAATAAGTTTAGTTAGTCACAAAAGATGCGAGATGGATAATCGAAAAAGAATGCGGAACACGGTTTTGCAATATCGTGAACCGGAATGGTGACCTTGTCTTACTGTAGTACAGGATCGATGAGAACTCTTAAAAAATTAAGCGCCACATCTCGTGGGGATTTATCGTGCGCCGTCACCTGGTGTAATTGTGTTTCATGAGTATAACAACGGCGCGAAATAAACATTGATCGATGCCTTCTAAGGAAGCCTGGATAAATGTTTCAAGGAAAAAAAAAGAAAAGACATCACGATTGATTTTTCGTGCATTACGCCTGACAAAGTAATGTCACTCATTAGACAGAGCCAGAAAGGGACTTAGTGGAACGAATGCAGATTACACGATGTATCCAGTTTAGCAAGATTCTCTTCTATATAAGACTACTATAGGCGATCTCTCATATAGCTCGGCTGAATGAAAGGAATGTCTTAATGAACTCTGACAAGCTTTGTTTCACCGTATCAAATAGTTTGACAACATAATTATGAGTTAGTTACAAGGTCTATTATATCAAGATTCAATGCATTACGTTGAAAAAAATCTTACATTAGTTCGTAGCTGCACTTAACCCAGTGTATGAAAAAAAATTTACCTAACAATTAGACTCTTCAGATTTTACAAAATCTTATGGATTATACCCTATTATCTAAACGTGAATCTTTTTCGTCTTTTAAGAAAAAAGATACGAAGACGAAAGATATCTAGTATCTTGATATCTCGCCATTATGGCAATCGGAATTAATTTAGCTGGGCGAATGCCATTCGTCGGGAATTAGTGTGCATCGGGCACAGTGACGAGGCTATACCAAATATTACGTTATACGTTAAGCATGTCCAACGGCGTTACGAAAATGCCTCGGGCATCTAGTCGCCGAGGTAGAATCACGCCAAGCGGAATAACGAATCACTAAAGGCGTGCGGATGATGTTGCTATAATGTCAAGAGCAACCAGTATATCACACTCAGCACACGCACGTAGCGCATAGCTGTGCGACAATCGTTGCTGCTCCTCTGCGTATTTAGGATACAGCTGCTAATGCATCTGCGACATACGAATGTGATTTTCTACGTGCGAGGAATTGCGTGCCTACGCACTCGCGCGGGTCGCGTTGCGTTGCGTTGCACGCGCAGAGACCCTGATTGCTAATCACGTATCCTCATTGACGAGATGCAAGAAAAGCGGAAGAACTACGATGAAGAAAGAAGACGAAGATGAAAAAGATGACGATTACGAATGACCGGAAGTGGCAGATAGCAATTTGTTTTCGTCGAACAAGGCAGAAGGCACGATTTGACACGACACGCGAGCGCATTAATTAATTTGTGATTAAGCGCACTTGCGGAATCGTGAAAACTTTCGCTGTAACTCCCGATCGCTAATGTGAGCGCTACATAATAAGTACGCTAATTGATGTGTCACGATAAAGGCTGCCAGCTGCATCTTTCAATTCAATCATTTTCCTTTTCTTATGTAAGTGTTATTACAATATTATCTCTTGATTATGTATTAAAAAAATAGCGCTTTCAAATACTACAAAAGAATTTTGAGGAAAAAAATAGTGCTGAATATAAAAAAATCCACGTAAAAAAACGATGTTGAAGTAATTAAAAAGTTAGATCTAAAAATAATACTGTTACGCCATCAAAATAATTATTTAGGACGCTCGAGTTAGTTGATAGAATGTGTCAGAATTTTTTGCAGCATTGCTCATCATATTTGAATTTCTTATAACATAATTATTTTGGTGATTTAACAAAATTACTTTCAGATCTGTATCTACTTAAATTTTTCAGCAAAATCGTTCTTTCCGTCAGAGTTGATAAAAGATAATGCTTTTAAAAGAACAAAATATGTTTTTTTAAACATGTTTTAATGATTCATACATGTTTTAAGTATCTAAAAAAACATGTTTAAAATGTGTTAAAAATATCAATTGAGCATGTTTTAAACAGTTTAAAACATAATTTTTACCAACTTTGCTTTTCGTGCAATAACTGTAATAAAAAATTAATGGTTTTACGTATTAAAAGATATAAAAATGAATAATTTGAACATTTTTATAATTTTATTTTTCTGAATTTTTATTTTCTAATTATATTTTATAATTATAAGGAATAAATTTGGGACTTAATTAGATTTGTAAGAAAATATTAAAATTTTTAAAAAATACATATAATTATTTATCACTAATCAAAATAAAGTTGGCAATAAAGTAATACTAATGAAGCGTTTTGTTAACGATAATGTCACGACAGCTGTATGTGCAATATTTCGATAACAATGACCATGTTATTCCACCATCGTGCACTGACAGAAATCATTGAGTAGGACAAACAGAGTATTAAGTAAATCGGAGATCGACGTCAGTACATTGCCTACAATAACGAACATATTGTAATAACACCTGTGCGTGCGTACGTAGCAGTTGATGAAAATTAATAAATATCCACCGAAATGCGTATATAAATATTGCTTAATTGAAGCACATAAAATTGTATTATTATTTTAAAAAATGATAAATACAGGTTTGAACAAATATTGTCTTACTTATTACAGTAAATGAATAAGTTTAATAAATAAATTTAATGAATTACATTATATCTGTAAAATCAAGTAGAACGTTATACTGTAATTTCGTTCTACATACACTCATTAAAATTTCTTACTCTCTAAAACTTTAGAGTAAATATCACTCTAAAGAGTGAAATCTCATTCTTAAAGATTGAAAAGTGAGCCATTCTTCTTCAAAATTGGCTCAATTTTTATTTTTATTACACAGTTAAATTTAATATTTTATTTACAAAAGCAATTTTAATCTGCATTCTATTTACGCGAAATTTGGATATTTATAGCAATAAATCTTTTTCTTTTATTATAATAAATCGTATGCTTGTATTTTGTTTAGATATATGTAAGCTTTGAGATGTAGATCAAATAAGTTTTTGCTGAGTTCTGTATTCTAAAAATTTTATAATTAAATCTTAGAACGCTAAGGCTTTCACCTCACGTTTTAGCTAAAATATTTTCGAACATTTTTTCGCGATGTTGTAGAAGCGGCATCCGTGACCAGCATTTCCGACCTAATTCTATTCGGAGTGGCCGACGTTATCATTTTCTGGCACATAACGACATCCTGACGGTATTATCGCAGCTTCCTGACGTCGTTGACGATGCACCGTGTTCACATTAGCGAGCGCCGATGATCATCGTCGGACACGTTGTTTCACGAAGTATTACGTAAAAATACATTAGTGCACGGAAGCAACATGTTAAGTGACACTTAGTTAAGTTAATAAGTGCCATAACTACATCGTTTTGCAGAAATTGCAAGATGGAAAAACAACAAAAAAGATTGGCATAAGAAACGGTCTTTACAAATATTGTAATAAAGATTTCTCAAAAAGTGAAATTCGAGAAGTCAAATACAGAAATTTATTGAAAGGAAACTAAACTATTTTTAGTTAAAAATAGTCACCATTATAAAATCAACTTTGTTGAATAAGAATAATTTAAAAGAAAATATCACATGAAAAGAAGATACCGCGCACAACTTCTATTACTGCGTGAATTTCAACAATGTCGTCCAGGTATTTTATCGATCGAGAGCTGGAGCGTGGCGATTATATCTGCGGGAACGTAACAATTACGACATAGAATTCCTTTCAAGGATTCACTTCGTGATTCATGCCGGGTATACAGAACGAGCATTGCGCCCATCTCACCGCGAAAGCTTAGCAGAACCTAAGGAAAGTGCTTTCTAAAGAAGGATTTGTAGAAGATACGCATAGTTAATCACCTGATGTGTTTCAACGTTATTATTACTTTACTAGTTGTGTTAAATTATGTAAATAAATTATACAAAATTTTGAAAAAAAGTTGAATCGATATTTTGAAACTTATTGCTTTCATATTGTTATTTTATACAATACTTTTAATAATCTGCATTTCATTTATTTCCTTTTCATTAAAATTATTATTATTTAAAAAATTGTTTTTTAATGTAATAGAATTAATATTAAAAGCATCCTTATTTTGATTAATTTAATATTTTCTCTTCATAAATATGTATAAATTTATCGTATTTATTTTTCTTATAAGTCATATAACTTCAGCATAGCTTTTTTAACGCGAGTATTTACTCATATGGTATTTCGTGTTCTACGACTATTCACAGATTGCGATTAATCAAAAAACAAGGTGCAGAAGTGGATTCGCGATTTACGAGACATTTATCTAACCAACGAATTTATCTTCGTATCGAACAAGCCAAAGTAATTATCCAGGGAAGCAGCATTCCGTACAAACCAATGCGAGATGCGAAACACGCGGAAGCGGAAAATTTATTACAATAATTGCAAAGTAATAGATTTCTCTTATCCATCTTGTTATTAATATTACTCATCTGCCTTCTTTTGTAACCTAAAATATTGATAAAGGTTAATTTTATTCGTCTTATGAAATTTCTGTTGTATTCTGTATGTGTATATTCCTTTAATGTTAATTATTATTAATCTTATATTAACGTAATAAGCAATTTTAATAATTTATAGTTTTTATCCATATAAATGTACAAAATGTCTAATTTATGAATTGTATTGTATTAATATTAATAATAATTTATATATATTATTTCTCCAAATTCAATATTCCAAAATCCCGATAAATAATTATGGTGATTTCACATCAAAAGTTGGCTAGAAAAGCCCCCCCCATCAGGATTACGGCTTAATGTTTAATTAAGTCAATGACAGTTCAACGACTTGACATAGTAATCCATGAGTCTCTATTATATAGAGAAGTACATTGATAATAACTTCGTGGAAACAAAGTTAAAATATCACAGGATTATAAGTATAACATAGTAAAAATAAAAAATGTTAAATCGATTAAAATATGGAATTTTTCATGTGTGCATAATATATTTAATTTCCAAATAAAATAAATAAATAAAGTAAATATTTAAAAAAATCTTACTCAAATAATCTTTTACGTATTTTATAAAGACATTCAAACATTTTTGTTACATAATGCACGTTTCATGATAATTCAATTAGATAATACAAATATGCAATAATTACATAAATTGAAAATTACGTCATTATATCAATAAGGCATTAAAATGAAAATAGAAGAGCATAACAAGGAATAGTTTTGTAACTCTGGTCATATCAACGTAAAATATTGATTCCATTCCTGCAGAAAGAGATAAGCTCAAGTAAAGAGATTTATCTCGTGCAATATTTCATCGCAACTTTCTTGACAATACCGAAGAAATGGAGAATCGATCAAAAGAAACGCAGAGCGTAAGAAACGAAGTGGAACTTAATATCTTACGTTGGAGTAAAGGTTGATTAAAGTTCAAGGTTAATTCGAGCTTCAATATCATTCAGAAATAGGATAATGAATAAAATAGAAATGCGGGAAAAAATGTAAATAAAAATGTAAATAGAGCGATGTATATGTAAAATAGAGAGATGTATTTTCTTGAAGGTATTAAATTGTTTTGATAAATTATTGGATTTAATGTGCAATCGATTTAATAGCGACTAATTAAATTGTACTTCCAATTCATGCTGTATTTTTAATTATAATTATAATCGATAGCCTATAACAATATTATAACAAAATTATACAATTTATAAAATTTCCTGCTATTCTCTCTCTTTTTCAAATTTTTATCACTAAGAATTGAAATCGATATATTTTTAGTAAGTTCAGATTTATCGAAGTTATCATATATTTATTCGCGATAGTTGACAAAATATATTTTATCATATTTATGCGAAACATTAAATGTTTAGTTTTAATTCATGTTTTGTCATGAGATTTTTAATTGTGGTCAGACTTATAGATATTATACAAAAATTTAAAGATTTCGTTGAAAACTATTTTTAAATCTTTATATTGCTAAGAATTTTGAATTAATACAATATATTTTTGACGAATTCTCTCAGATCTGTTATAGATAAGAGTTTAATCACATATTTGTTCATGATGACAAAATGTTTTATCGTATCCGTACACTAAGAAAAATTTCTAGTTGAAATCCATAATGAATGAACATTAGAAAATTTTAATCATATCAAGAATTTTGATTTTGATTTTTATCTCAAGTTATTATTATCAGATTAAATCAGAAAATTTTTATTTGTACATAAACTCACTAAAAATAAAGGTATCGATTTCAGTTCTTGATGATAGAAATTTGAAAAAGAGAAAGAATAGCAGAAAATTTTAATAGCAGACAAATTGTATAACTTTGTTATATTATCCTTAGGCTATTAAATCTAATTATAATTAAAAATCAGAATATAGCATGAATTAATAAATTGGAAGAAAACAATTTAACTGGTCTCTCACTATTAAATCGATTTTATAATACATAAAATCCGATAATTTATTATGAAACAATTCAATTTTTCAATCAAATTTCAATTAATGCAATTAATGCAATTATACTTTATTTTTCCAATATAATATAAAAGATTAAACTCATCCAGATTATATCGGTTGTGAAGGCTCCTTCGTTGCCCATAACTCCTTTTTCGTTAAATCCGCGAATCATCATCCTCTTTGATTTCAAATCCTAGGCCTCCTGGGCGACAACGAGACGCCCAGGGCAACATTGTTCACAGGGGGACAATCGTGTTCGCGACCGACACCCAACTATCTGGGTCAATCGGTTGCTTGGCAACGGTTCAGTAAGCTCTTCCTACGCTTTATCTCCGACCAACTACGTTATACATAATGCTGGATCGCACCGTCGTTTTTTTTATCACGCAGGAGATACGCGTATACCTGTACATTGTCACTACGGGCGCCAACGTCCTCAGACATCCCTGTGGCGAGCATATTAAAATTCTTGTAGCTATGCGAGCGTGATAAAAAAGTCTTACCTAACCGTGTTCCCTGATAAAAAAGAGAAAAATTACATAAATCTATTTGACAGAAAAGTTGATGGATATTATCTGTTTCAACATTATATATCTCGGTAAAGAGTCTCTATTTAAATTGTAAATCAAAAAAGTGTATACGCGGATATGTACAATCGGCGAATTTTCAATTGTATCATTTTTTCAGGGAATTATCTATCGATCAACAGGTGACATGGTAATTCAGAAACAGTAAATATATACTGATGGATGGCGTCCGGCTTGACTTCCTGTTTGTATCCTTTGAATTTCGAACGACTGGCGCCCATACCTAGCCTCAGCTATGCTAGACTGTTGCGTCCCACAGAATTTGCGTGGGTACAACGCAAAATCGCGTGGGCGATGAGCGAGGTGGATGGATGCATATAGTTATTGTAAATATGTGTGCGGGCAACACACTTGCTCGAGTACACGTGAATCAGTGTTCCCCAAACTCGAGTCCTCGAGATTCCATAATGCAAAAATACGTACTCGATGATCCTGCACGATGCTGTCGATTGACTGAGCTCATTACATTTTGAATTTTATCAAGCGCGTCGCGTATACGAGAGCGAGATTACAGAGATTCTTTTTCTACTATTACGTAATCACAAGTTAATTTACATTACATAATTGGATTTCTTTATTGGTACTAGATGATTCGCTTTACATCACTCTTTTTCCACCCTCCTAATTTTTTAAAGAACGTTTTTCGCAAGTTAACAACGCTCGAGAGTCTCCTGATTAATATTCAATCGAGAAATGATAAGATTAAAGGATTAGAAAAAACAGCATTTTTTATTTTTAGCACAGCATTCACATCACCTCATTCACTCAACAAGTTCTCTCTCTCTCTCTCTGGTCTGAAAATTAAATTGGGAGACACTGGCGAACGCACGATGTGCGTAGTACAAGCAACGTACTGTACACGCTGGTGGTGACTACTATGTCATTACCCCGTTATGCGGACGGCGCGACACGCGGCGTCGCCCGATATCATTCGGCGTCGATAGGATGAGTTTTGCGAGGGTGGACGGTGGGGGCGAGCGACGGAGATGGAAATGACAGACGATCGACTTGCCGCGTTGTCCCGATTCGACGTGCGGTTAACGCTTCGACGTTGACGTCATTCACTATGGCGGCTGCTGCTGCAGTCTGTATACGCGCCCACAATAATGGGAATGCTACATCAATGAGAATATTCGAATATATATCAAAATCAAGTTAGACTTCTGATCCGGCCGAAAATATTTGCCGATGGACAAATATTTTCGGCCAGTCAGCAAAATACACAGACGGCTGCGAAAGGAAGTTCCGAGTATTAAGTATCTTTTCTTAATTAATAATAAATATATGTGATTACTATATAATGGAGTTCTGAGTGTTAAATATTTTTTCCTTTTCTCAATTCATAATGATAAATATATACGCAAATATTTCTTTGTTACAAATACTCCTTTGTTAAGAGATGCAGTAATATTTCCGCGTTCTATTGAGTCGTCCGGAAAGTTCGTGCCGATGTTGAAGGAAAATTGAAACGCAGAAAATTTTAATTTAATAAATGTATACTAAAATTTAAATTTTAGTATACGTCGGCACGAACTTTCCGAACAACCCAACACAGATTTCTTAATTAGATATCAATCTTACTTTGTTGAATTTGATTTTGAGAATGATATCATCCTCGCATTGAAATAATAATCCTCTTCGAAGGAAATAGCAAAGAATTAAAATATAAATATAATTTGGAAAAATTAGTTTTCCTTTTATTATCTCTCCAGATATAATATATATATATATATATATATATATATATATAGAGTAA
>NW_012130120.1:43349-46148 GCF_000143395.1 Atta cephalotes | reverse complement strand
TTTACCGAACTTATGTTGACGTTGCCATTCAAGTGCCAAGTATAGTGGTCTTTGGCGTACATCCACGACCTTTAAACGACTGTCAATCGTATCTACAAGAAAGTAAGCAATTAAATTTCCTACAACTATTCGACTATTTCACAATGTCGAAACCGGTTAGATAAGTATATGACAAAATTACGAAAATTATGTTACACGTTATGAAGTTATAAGTAAAGGCTACTTACATTACTTTTCCATTAACAGATTTTTGATAATTTAATCAAAATATTTAACAAAATATATGAGTCATATTCATATCAAGTAAATAAAATTATATTAAAAACAAAAGTAATCAATAGTCGAAAATGGTTTTTTAATTAAATTTAAAAAAAAATCGATTAATTTGTCAAAATATCTACTTACAGAATAAATAAAGTTTTTTCTGAGGCATTGCTTTACTTTTAATAGAAGATTTACAGAGGATAAGTTTGTAGATTTTTATTAAAAAAAAAACTTAATCTTTTATACGATAAACAAGATTATAGTGTAAAATTATCAAATATCAAACTATGTGACAGTTGTTGATTAATAATGGATAAAAATCGTTATTGACTCATATATCAAATCTGCATTTTACATATTATTATTATTCTGTGTGTAAATTAATCGTGATACTTGATAATACGTTATTGTCGCCATCTACGCTAAAATACGTAATGCTTTGGCTCAGACGTTTAAAAGCGGAATGCGAATTATAAATAGGCGGAATTCGTTCTGATATTCAAGTCGTATCATTGGCGAAATATTAGAAAAAATGGAACCATGTTTTTCTATCGAGCGACAGCATCACACTTCGACAAATAAAGGAAATCAATGGACAAAAGCTTCTTTCAGTTTTTTGCTTGAATATTATAGATAAAGAACAATTTTATAAATAAATGTACATATATATTATATATATGTACACAAGATATTTCACTGAGATATATAATTAAAGAAAAATTCATAACATACAAGTATTAATTTCATAATGACAAAATGTACACTGAAAGAAAAAAAATCTTGTTGCTGCAACCGATTAAAAATGCTATGCCACATTTTACTATCTAAATTGTTGCAGCAATTTTTTTCTTTCAGTGTATAATAGATGCCAATGTAAAGAGCAACTCTAAAATTTTTTTAAAATGATTACGTATTATTGCTATTGAATGTATTCAATGCGAAAGAGATAGCTTCTGCGAAATCGGTGCCCAAAATCGGTGTATAATTTTTATAAGAAAAAAAAATTTCAGAGCTTTTCTTTTACACTGGCATTCATATTTCATCATTAGATAATACTAATATTAATACTAATACAAAGTCGGAAAACTTCTTCTACAAATGATTTTATTTGTCGATATTTCGACAAATGATTCAATTAGTATAAATCTTCTGTCGGAATTCTGGTTAGATATATCATATTTTCATAACTTGAGTCTTTAAGGTTCAATATTGTGATTATAATTAAAATCAGATCTCTTAAAGTGCTTTTGAAAGTAACTCGCAATAAGAATAAAAAATTTATATATTATTTTTAATTTAATTTAAATTTAATTCTAAATTTATAATATTATTTATTCGCATTTTGAACTTAAACTGCCGAAAATTGTGTTTTAGTCATTCACAATTGATATATCAATTGTTTTCATCTTGAACGACTAAAACACAATTTTTGTTTATCAAATGTATTAAAACCATTAACTTTTATTTGTCTTCAGTATCTAATAGTCGAAAGTTGTGGGAGGACCTCTAGAACTGCTACCTCTAAAATACTGTTCATAATTTAATATATATATAATTTTAATATATAATTTTTTTTTCAAAATAAAATTGTTTTTTCATACAAATTGAAGAAAAATCGTCGCATAATTATTTAGAATTCAATTATTCTTTATCTGTCAAAATAAAAAATGAAATAGAAAATTAAAGTAATTTGATATAATGCATAATTTGATTGTAACCTAGAAAATTGCCCAAATGCGATAAAATTATTTTTAGATGTCTAATGATACCAACTTTACTTACGTTCGACATTCGATAACGTTAGTTGTTAAGGTAAAAGGTCGTTGCAATGTTATAGCAACAAGTGGCAACGAGGGAGCTTTGAAGAAGGAACTTCCTCTTTACACTTGATGTCTCAATCTTATCATCCACATGCGGCTATATGTTCCCTCATATCTAACTAATCGAGTCTGATATGTCGTGAACCTGCTATGCCACTTCCAGGAAGCTAATCTTTTCCTTTGTATACGTTATGCGACCGAAATAAAATATTTTAAATATAACAAATAAATATTTTAACGTAACAATTTCGAGCATTATACATATATCGTATTGAATCATCTTTTTCGTTTAATTTTTCATGAAAAAAGTAACCAGAGCAATCAAAATGATTGATTCAAGAGCCAAAAGAATTAGTACATAGCCATGTAAAATGAAAGAAGCGAAAAAAAAAAATTAATTCATCGACGAATTTTTATGTAATTTAAATATCTGTAAATTGGTCAAATTAATAAAACAAAAAAGATTATCAATCATTAGGGTGTGTTATTAGAATTATAATTTATATTATGTGTCAATTAATATTATATGTTATACCTATCAAAAATAAAACAAATTTAAAAAAGTAGTGGAATATACGGCTGTATCTAAATTGTGATGTCATCTGATTGAATAACTATGCATGCCATATGCAGAATTACTATGTCGAATTTTTTTCTTTTTATCTCGATATATATATATATATATATATATGTATATATATATATATATATATAT
>NW_012130120.1:41406-43329 GCF_000143395.1 Atta cephalotes | reverse complement strand
ATAATATATATATATATATATATATATATATATATAGCGTAAGAAATATATATTATAATATACAACAGCATAAATAGGCTTGAGGGTTTATTGAATCGTACAATTTTGGATAACTATTATATTCAAAGTAGAAATATGATAAGAAAGTCATAACACTGGATATCGTTATCGTGTATTCCGTAACATACTTATTGACAATATAGATAAACGTTCGCTTGTTTGAAAGAACTCGAGTTAATTGATGATAATGCTGTATGGCATTGACATTGAATACATTATTAGAATAATGTCCCTGTTTGCCTTGTGATCGCATATTCACGAAGAAATACGTATGTACACACGTTCATACGCGTTTATGTTTCTAAGTATTATAGTATTTCACTTTATGTAATATTATTGTAATATATATTTACTAATCTTACATAACTTATAATATTTTTACTTATTTTACGTAACTGTACGCAATTTTCGATTAGACGAAAACAAAGTTAAGCGTTTTGAAAATGAAAGAAAAGATAAAAACGAACTTTATTTACATAAAAAATATTTACATATATAAAGTAATTTACACATATATTTATATGTAAGGAAGAGCCGACATATACGTACGATTTACAAAAAATTGAATTACTATTACCATTTTAATATTTTCGCAATTTTTTTATTCAATAAGCAGAATGTCTTGATATAAACAGAATCCAACTGATTTGGATCACCCTATATATCTACTTCTACCTTTATTTAATTACGAAATTACTTTTTGTGTAAGCATTAAATTGTTCGTTTTTATCTTTTCTTTAATTTTGTATAATTTTGTATTTATGCTTGTTTCGTAAAAAAAATTCATTATTTCTATCGCATGCAATGTGAACATGTAATAAATGAAACGTTAAAGTATTGGTTTGTCCGGAAAGTTCGTGCCGCAAAAGATTTAAATTAAATTTAAATTTAAAATTATATATAATAATTTAAATTTAATAAATGTATACTAAAATTTAAATCTGCGTTCCAATTTTCCTTCAAAATCGGCACGAACTTTCCGGACAACCCAATAAATATAATATAATTCTCTAATAAATATTTACCCACATAGCATGTATAAATAATGTGAAATCTATACTATTATGTAATATAATAATAAAATACTTAATTAAATTAGGTAAATATAAATAAATATAAATAATTGAATGAAAAAATAATTACTGAATGAAAAAATAATATTAGTGGTTTAATATGAAAGTTTTGTAATTTTATCACGTTTGATAAATTATATTTTTTGAAAAATACATATAAAAATGTATTTCATGTAGTAATGCAACTTAATGATCTCACATACATCTCTCTTTCATCTTTCAAGTTATTTTTCAAAACTGCAAAGTCGTATATCAGGATTTGTTCAGCTGAGTAAAATATTGTTATACTGTTATATGATAATTTATTATGACCGGAAATGTAATGTAGGTGCATAATCGATGACTTGCAAAGCGGTAATGACGCAAATACAGGTTATTAATTAGTTCAATTCTGGTATCAGTTTTCCTAACAACATCCTCGGCGTAACTCAATTCCCTCTTTGTTAATATTTGCACAATATGTATGACGTCGGTCAATCGAATTTATTTACAGACGCTTATAAACGCAACTAAACTTCTATGTGTAAAAACAAATTTAATGCATCAAATATTATAACTAAATATTTTTATATTATTGCAGTCATTGACTTTTATTTCTTTTTCATTTCTATTATAGATTCTAATTTTTTCTCAATTATTATTTTCATAAAATATTAGATTAATTGATATAAACAAATAATAAAAATTTCAAATATCGCATAATTAAGATTTAACTTATTAAGCATACTTGACTCTTGAAAAGTGATATCAACACAAGTTTAGTAATCTATATACATACAACTATATATAT
>NW_012130120.1:34550-39796 GCF_000143395.1 Atta cephalotes | reverse complement strand
ATATATATATATATATATATATATGTATATATATATATATATATATATACAATCTATATGTACATATGTACAACTATATATCTATATATGAACAAAACAGCAAATTCTAATTTAATTCTAGTAATGATTTTATGCGTCTGCCGTGAGCTACTAGATAACACAAAAAGAATAGGCAAGTATATGAAATGCGTCTATTTAAAAACGCGCAAACTGATAAGTAGATAAATCATATTTAATATCATATTTTATAATTATGCATCTATAATTATAAATACTGTTATAATTTTGCAGGAAAAAGTTTAATTTAAGATATTAAGTATCCATTTACGCTGATCAAATGTGAAATATTCCATTTCTTAATTATGAAGAGTTGTTTAACAAAATTAGAAAAATAAAAATCATTCAAAAGAAATGTTTTATTAATTGTATTTCAATCGAAGATACATTTATATCAATTTTTTATCTACAATAATAATTTATTTTTTAAAATCTTATACAATATAAGATATATTATCATCATGTTTTGATCACAAAAACAATATTAACGTGTAATATTTTATACTTATTTACTTTTTTATATATCTTATACATATAGACAGAGATATATTTGCGGTTACGTTACGTGATAACATGGTGATAATATCTTATTATTCTTAGTAATATTTGTTTATTGTTTTATTGTGTTGAGGGGAATTACTCTTTCATTATATTTTTGTGAATTGATAATAATAATCTACTGCAGGAAAAATTATGTGATATTAACATCGCAAGATAACATTCATAAAAAAAACTGTAATAATAAGTCTGAAAATAATAAAAGATTAATTTTTTTACTAAAGTATTGAAATCATGAAAAAAAATGATTAAAAAGAAGATAATATTTCGAATAAAATATATTTTTAAAAAATATAAGAAACGTTTTTCTATCTTTTTACATCATTGGGAATCCCAGAAATTTGTCGAGGGGGAGAAAGCCACAAACGAAATTTTTTTTTTAAATTAAATATGAAAGATAGAATATTAAATTATTACATTGGAAAAATATTATTTAAATGTATAATTAAAAAAACATTTTAAAATTATATTAACATAAAAAAAGAATAATATAATGGAATTTATGTTTTCTCTAGGAATTTCCTGAATAAAAATATTTTTGAAATATCAAAATTAAGTATTTTAAAAATATATTAAAATATTATATAACATTTTGCTATAAATATTTTTAAAAAAAGAAAGCTTTAAGGAAGAAATCATGAAGGTCAGTGTTTTTATGTTACGAAATTCAGCTAAATCACGAAGCGCTTTTATTTTTCTAATTTCTTGCAATCTTTTTCGGATACTAGAAGTGAGGCGAAAGAGAAGTACGAAAAATGCAAAAAACGTAACCGACGCAGACGAACACATACGAGTGATCGCATGAAGGATTTCGCGCACTGATAACCACGCTGCTTCCATTGTTATTCGTACTGATTATTTTTTTCTAGCACCACGTAACCTTGCACATTACTTGCTATCAAGCACGATGTGCACGTTGAAAACGAAGGACGTCATAATTTATTATACCGCACGTCCATTTTATCTAATTGTGGAAAATAATCATTTTCTCTCGCCGTACCTTTCGCGAATTTTTATCGATCGAAAAAATCTAAATTAATTTATGATTCAATTTACAAAAGATTTTAGCAAATAGATTTTAACAAAAGTGTGGCCAAAGATTATCTTTCCTTGTGTTTTTTTTTTAAATTTTTTCAATATTAAACGAGACGTTGACAATTAATTTCAATAAGATTTCATTAAAGTAACTGAAGTAAAGCCCAAAACTCAATTACGTATATTTAAAAGCAATAAAAATGTGAGTGACTAATATATTCCGTTGCTATCGTCTAGCATTACAAGTTCTATGAAACCGTGTCGATACACTTTTATTAGTTAGAAACAGCTGTCGTTGAATTGAGCCGAATCAAATACCACAATGAATCTTAGAAGTGATATTAAACTATGCAAATAAGTTAAAAGCCACGCATAAAACCGGATAGAGTAAAGTTCGCATTCTGACTAAATGACATACCGTCTAATCGTTCGAAACCTTTCTGCCTTTGCATAATCGCATATAAAGGTGCATTTAAAACGTAATACAAAGCATTCAATCCAGAATCGATTTAGCTGGAGAGCTGATGCTGAGCTATAAACAACGACTGCTATTACTAATATAGCTATTACTAGAACATGTACGAGTATCATTTCACGTATTTGCGTGTTGCGTGTAAACCAATTATACACATAATCCAGTTAAAGAGATAAATAATAATTGTTATACTTATTTTAAAACGTTTATTATAAATAAATGTAAACGTGCGTTACAATTTACTTGTAACGGTAAAATAAAATAAACAATAAAATAAAACACATCCTTTCATTTTTTGTTTAATTTAAGCACTTTGCACTTTGCAGTTTATGGGTCATAGCACATAAAAAAATTTCAGTAATAAAACGTAAACGAATTGGTCAATCATAATAAAGATTATAATGTACATGGAAAAAACAATTTTGTTGAAATATCTAAAGATTTAGTTAGATTCTAAAAATAATTTTGTGGAGTTATTAAAATAAATACATTAAAAATATGATAATCCAGTACCATAAAAAGTTTTAACATTTTAGCAACCAGTTTGAGCGTCCTGTATAATTATTTTCATGGTCCCACAAAATTATTTTTAAATTTGTATTTAGCTAAATTTTTAGATACTTCAGCAAAATCGTCCGTGTGGAGATCAATAAATTAAGCGTAATAGTTACAAAATTATGGTAACCATAATGAAGATGACATCTCGAAGCGTTTTCGCGATGTATATCCATGCGTCGCAAGTAATGATTCCAAAAGTAAGAACGCAGAAGATAAGCACTGTAGATACGACTGTCACTGTAGATAATCGAGAAAAGCGATAATTATCTGCGCAGCGATATTATAGATGGATAACGACATCGAGACTTAGGCTTTTGCTTTTTCTTCCGCGGTTGCGGCGATTTCTTCGTCATTAAAATCCACAGGACTTCAGAATTGATACTTGAATATTTACGAGAGGATACGTGCATTAATTAGTGATTATTGCAGCGGTGGTCGTTTTCTTTTTACGATTACTTTGCGCAATGGACCCGATAAAATAACGCGGTTGAGCGAACCGACATTGCCTCTCATGCGAGATGCCCGGAGCTCCGATTTCTCCGCGTCCGACTGCCCGAACTGTTATTGTGGAAGTCGATATTAAAAGTCAGCGATCATGTTTTTAAACTGCTCCGCCGTGTTATCGCTCGTATGTTGCGCATAATCGAAGATGGCCGCAATTAGCAATAACGACTAATGTTTCTGCTTTCAAGGAGAATAACGAAACCATATTCTGGGTTTCTTCCGCTGTACTTTTTTATCTTAAAGCAGATGATACTAAAAGTCGGATAATATTAATTCAGTAGTTTTCATTCAGATACGTAGTGGAGACAAATAATATGTAATACAATATATTCTGATTTTTTTCTTTGATTTTCGGCTATTCTAATATGGAAAGAATTTTGCTGATATATTTAAAAATTTTGCTATATAGATACAGATTTGAAAATAATTTTTGAATCATTAAAATAATTATGTAGGAAACTCGAATGAGAAACACTAAAAAAAAATTTGAACATTCTAGCAATTTAGCATTATTAATTTAAGCATCCTATGTAATTATATATTTTGATAATCCAACAAAATTATTTTCAATTTGTGTTCAGTTAAATTTTTTAGATACTTCAGCAAAATCTTTCGTTCTTTGCTTGCGTTCACAAAATTTTCCTCCTAAAATCTTATCTTTACGAAAGTCATGCTGTGTCGAAATGATATATTCATTGTGTCAATACATATCTAATTAATATACAATATTTCACTTTAATGATAGTAAGCTATTAGCAAATTTCATTCTGTTTAACGAGAAGTTAAAAATATGCGATGAAGTAATTTCAGTTTATTAGAAATGAGATACAAGCGTTAAATATAAATCGTCGTCTATAGAGTAGCGAGTCTTTCAAGCGTGTGTCGCAACTTTTACTCAAGCGTTTTCAAAGAGCATAAAACAAAATAATGCTATTGGCATCCTACAACACGTAATCTACTCTTGTCTCGAGAAAAGGAGATATATATTTCAAGTGATTCTAAAGTTAACAGATATAGAAGATAGCGATACTGAGATAAAAATAACAGGAAAGATAATTTCAAGTACCGAAACGGTAAAAGTATTCATCGAAACGCTGCGCGCAAATCACTGATACTTGCAAAATTAGTCGATGATCGCAATGTGATGTTATCATCGATTAATTTTGCGAGTATCAGTGATTATTGATATCGTCTTCGTCTAGCTGTCGCTCACTAAGTGAATATTCAAAGTATTGACCATGTAACTTTTTCTTTAGAGCGGAATGTGAAAATTTTTTTTGTATGTATGTATTTACATAAAAATTTTCACTTTTCACGTTTCCGATCTAAGGAAAAAGTTACATGATCGATAAAAGGGAAAGAAGGAAAAGAAGAAAAAAAAAAGAAACGATCGTCATTGTGAATGCGCGTTCGGATTTATCGGTTCGCCGCGCTCTCGCTCGAGTAACATTGCGTAAGCGATCGGAGACAAGCAAAGTTATATTCCGCTCAATGATCAATTTGTCGCGGCGGTGAACGCTGGCACTGCCCTCGTGCTCGGTTACGACCATGTACGGGGTACAAGAAGTCTCGAAATGGTGCTCGATAATGATGAGGGACCAACGATTTTCGATCTAACCACTCAATCCCGATTTTGTGCGAACCGTATATGGAATGGCTATTACGTTTGCGATTAGGTTGAATTTAATGAACGCGATAGATACCTGATATATGAGCATGTTGTACACTTCGTGCTTTTCGTAGCCTTTTTTTCTCGGCTAACATTCATTCTAGAAGGAAATTCCTTTTTCCACGTGTTCGGTTTTTTCCTTTTTCCTCCATGTTTTTCAATCGTCCGATCATTTACCGTGTTACAAAACGACAACGGCGATTTTCGACACGTCTAGTTTATTTCGCAGTGGTCGATCGAACATCGATTTCAATTAGCTTTTCTTTCAGCAGTACTAACCCCCCTCCCCCNNCNCNCNCNCNCNCNCNCNCNCTCTCTCTACTCTACTACTACTACTACTACTACTACTACTACTACTACTACTACTACTACTACTACTACTATATATAT
>NW_012130120.1:24740-32850 GCF_000143395.1 Atta cephalotes | reverse complement strand
CTACCCCCCCCCCCCCCTTACTCCTCATCGCTGTTTGACATTTCACCTAAAACATCGCGATATTTCAAAGTATAGACTTTCACTCAAAAATAAAGTCTTGTTGCATTATTTAATTGAAATTCTGGTAGATTCGATCAGAAAGTATAATCAAACACTTATAGTTAAATTTATCAAACATTCTTATCGAAATAATTAGAAAATCAATTATTATATGTATTTCACACACACACACACACACACGCGCGCGCGCGCGCACGCATGCATATATATATAATTATTACATGCTGTATTTTGTTTATTTTTGCGCTTAAAGTAATTCTAACTTTGCGATTCTGAATTAAGACAGAATTAAGCAAAAAGAGAACTACAATCTCATGTATATTTTTTTCTTTGGCATTAAACGCAAATACAGAAAGAACGATTTTCCTGAAATATCTAAAAATTTTAGATACAGATCTGAAAATAATTTTGTTGGATCATCAAAGCAATTACGAAAATAACTTTAGCATGACGAGCAATGCTGCAAAAATGTTTTAACTTTCTAACAACCAGTTTGAGCGTCCTATACAATTATTTTGTTTTGTTTGATTCAACAAAATTATTTTCTGATCCGTGTATTTAATTAAATGTGTATCTAATTTTTCGATATTTCAGCAAAATTATCCTTCCTATGGAAAGACTTCTTTTAATAAAGTTTATTTCTTTTACTATGCTCTGTTTTACATTCCTTTTAAAATAAATCATTATCAAAGTAAATCAAAATATTAATCGTTTTTTCTGTATTTGCGTTTAATGCCAAAGAAAAAAGTATACGTGAGATTGTAGTTTTCTTTTTGCTTAATTCTGTCTTAATTCAGAATCGCATACCAAAGAATAACGCCATAAGGCCTGCAGATAAAAAGCTCGTGATTTATAATTTATTATTATTAAAAGTTATAAATCATTTCTAAATATAAAAATTATTATTAATTATTATTATACAACTTCACATATTCTTTTACCTTTTAACAAAGTCAATCTATTTGATCTTCATGTGTAAATCTTCACGTAAAAAAAGAGGTTCATGTATAAATTTCAACGAAAGTCAAGCTATAAATGACGATTTATGTAATTCTCGTTGCAAATATTATAATTTCAAAATCTTAAATGATCTAGCTGAAGGAGAACAACGTGATCGTCCTTTCGCGCGATCATCGTAAAACGAAGATATCAACTTATGCTGACAAATTAGTTAGCGATCAACCTCGAGCGTAAAAATTCACAACATATTGCCACAGATTAACGCGCTGAGTGCAATTACGGTCCAATGAGAGATCTTTCATTTTTCTCCTTCTCCGTGTTCGATCTGTGCGCTGTATAATTAATCGCGATCGAACGGGTTTGATTGTTTTTTCCGCGCATTTTCGCGCTGCCGGTTTCATAGAGCGCGTGACGTGACCTCACGACAGACGCGTATGCGTGATGTTGCCGTCACGCGTGTACACTTATCGCGACGTACACTTTTGTCCGACAAGCCTTCAGCGATCGCGCGATGGATAACGGAGAGAAACGGGTAGGGTAGACAGCAGATATACCGGGACTTGAAACCAGGCCTCTGTCCCGGGGAGATAATTCTCAAAGCTTATTACACGAAATATCAAGGTCTTGCCTTTCTATGGTACGTACGTGCGCACACAAGTGCGCAACGTGCACGCACACACGCAGCGCAACGCACGACAGAGCGAGCGCAGCACGTCTCCGCGAAAAATGCGCGCGGCACGCCCACAATTCGTGATCGGCGAAATTTCCTCAACTGACCGACACGAGATGAGATTCGTTCGACTGTCGGGGCTGCGTTCTCCTCGCTTAGCTAACAATAAGTAAAGGGCATTGAAGGCTCGCGGTCGCGACGTCGCCAGATGATTTTAAAATTGGAAATTGCCCAGTCACATCCTGGTCCATGTCCGCGTATTCTCGATGTAAATTTAGCGTTAAATGAAGCGATTAGTTCGCGATCGTCCTATATTAAATCTGTTAAGGGGAGAGACGAGTAAATTTAAACTTGGCTTTAAAATCATTAAAAGAATGGGTAATAATAACGAATTAATTATTCGCTAAGGTTCAGCGTGCGTAATGAAATTTGTTGAAAGAATTAAATTAAATTAAGATATAATCTTTCATCTCTCGCTCTTTAAAATTTATTTCACTATGCGTATTTAAGATAAAAATACATTTATCATATGTCTCTTATTTAAATTTCAAATAGCGTGTTTTTAGACGCGGACATTCACAAATTAATTTAAGTGCCGAGTCGACAATCTTGTTTCACTAGGCTAATATATAAATTCTCAAAGCAGAAATATATTAAGTATACGACATACATTTCTTTCTTCATTAAATAAAATAATTTATGTCTTACAAGAATTTGCCTGAAGTATAGAAAATGATTATATCAACGCGTGTAGCATTTAATCAAACGTGACTAAAATGATAATTTTCATAACTGCGGGCGTTTTGCAATCAGGGTCATTTGTAATGCTACATTTACTATGAATACATGCATAGAAATGATGTTATAAACGTTATGATATTATAAATGTAATATTGGAGATGGAATGCGATCAATAATCGAATATATAACCGATTTAATTACGCGCTTTAATAATATCATTATTATTGCTAAAAATACGGCGCCAATGTAGACATGCGTGAACTCTTTCTAAATAAGTTACGCAGCACGTGTAGTAATTTAATTTCAATATAATTTTATCTCACGCTGTCGCGTGTAATTGGTCGATTATATAATTTTATCGATTATATAACAATTATTTTACATCAATTATATAATTATCTAATAACTATAGATAAATTTTTAAATTATTAGATTTATCTTCGCATACTGCAAATAAAAAATATTATAATTTTATAATTAGTTGCGTTAGAAAAGAGGTTCGATATTGGATATTTGTCCATCACACTTGACACAATATAAGAATTGAGGAAGAGAACGGTATTGGTCGTCGACAGCTGGCTAAGCTTCCTACGATTTATGACCTATGTATCGGGATAAGAGTGTAATTATGTCTCAATTTTTATGTCTCAATTTTACGTCATACGATGGTGTATAAGGAAAAGTATCGTTAGGACGATTTTTTTTTATCGCAAAAACACTTGTACCGTTTTACATGCTATCTTTATAAGTGAGTTGATCGAGATTCCCAACTTCATTGACAGTATTAAAATACGTTTATGGCAAAGAATAATTTTATCACGAATATCATTTTAATAATAATGTTATATAAATATTTACAGTGTTTTATAGATACTATTCTTATATGGTATAAGTGTTGAGTATACATTGTGTACTTTACGATCAAATTCTAACGAATGACGTGCTAAAGATGGGAGTTTTCTTTCATGTAACGATTGTCAGGCACTCCTTCGCTTATACGTTCTAACTTTATTTATTGTTTAATAAATATAGACGAGCGATAAAGCGAGTTGGCCAAGTGAATGTGTAGATAAAGACCAACAGGTGAGCCGTCTGGCGCATTAAAATAATCGCGATAAGCTGTACGTTAGAAATACCAAGTTTACTACATTGCGTGATAATTAATCTGCTTGTTATAACTACTCGGTGGTTGCAGTTCTTGTCTATCATAAACGTGGCTCATATATACTAATGTAAATCTCCTTCCTTTATGTTCATCTTCTACTATTTAATTAATTTTTCAAAAATAGCAAAACAATCTAGCATCATTGCAATTTCTTGAATGACAAAATTAAGCTTCTTGATAATCACAAATTAAACATTTAAACTGAAGATATTAAAACATAAGATTCTGTTAATTTCTAATTAAGAAAAATTTAATGTACTTTTTAATTATGTTAAGAAAGAATGAGTTATGTATTAAGGATACACTCGACTGATTGTTATTAATTGTCATATAGATAGCTTGTTTCCGCGAAACAAGAGACAAATATGCGCTAATTTGTTATTATTGAAAAAAATATTGAATGTTGGATTAAATGTAATTTGCCAATAGACTAAGTGTAATGTTTGTACGCGTATCTTACAACATATTATAAACTGCGACCTATACATAATTTGCATTTAATCATGATAAATCACATTTAAATTATACTTAAGTACAATGTGAGTAACTCGTGACACTTGGCATCCAGGACTCTTAGATTCCGCGCCTTAAATATTTCTATATCGAGAATTATCATCTGTAAAAATCATTTAAATTTTAACTATTTTAAATATCATTTTAAATATCACAGTCATTCGCAAAAGTAGATGAATAAAAGTATCTTATTAATCATACTAAACATACTTTTAAGTTACACTTTACTATTTCTCTATATTATTCTCTATATTGTTTAATAAAACAATGTAAAATAATTGCAAATAAATAAACTTTTGTCACTGAGAGTGGTAGACATAATTGGTGAAGTAATCGCATATATTAGAACTTAAACTCTCTCTTTCGCTTCTATTGGATCCTCTCTTACCGAGCTCTTATTTCTTGCTTTCATTTCTTAGTATGTACTCCTATAGTTTATCCAAATATTTTTATGAGTGACGGTGAATCTCATTATGAACGAGTCTCCCTTTCGAGAAAGAGGATCGTAATAGAATCTCAATCTTTTTCACCAGCTTTCTTTGTGCTCGTCCCGTCGTCATGTTAGCTATTTCAAAACCTGTCGCGCAAAAAAATTGTCTCTTATTACCCAATCTGAGCGTGCAACCTTTCACGAATGCATACCGGGAGTGATGAATCCGGTGGGTTAGAAACCAGTCGACCCACGAACGGACTGTCCGATCGTCGGCCATGTGTTATACATATCCATGTGTGCGTACGCATCATGAATCGGGTATCGAATGGATATTATCTCTGATGGTAGATTAGTTGGTCATTATGTAACGGACGAGAGGAACACGTCGTGTTGCGTGTTTAGTCCGATTACTCTCTTGCTTCCACGCATTGCCAACTCTCACATCGGATCACCGATCGCCATGTCGAAGATCACGTGCCGATATGCATATAATTAAGCAGTTCTCAATTAAAATAACTTGGCACCGGCGCTTCTTTGCCCGCTGGCGAGAGAAATCGATTCGCGTCTGCGCAGCGAAAATGCCACGGCGTCAAAAATCATCATATATGCGTCGCTCAATTTACGCAAAGCAACATATACGTTTTCGATAATGGCGCGACACGTTCGGTCACGTTAGAATACGTAATCCGCAAATATCCTCGACGATACGTTGCAATTTGAATGCATGCACGTCGAGTACCTGAGATTCCGTGTTATTCTCAGTATTGATATGATATAATGGTCATTAATGAAAATAGTCCCTTCTTGTAACTTTCAACAGCATTGAGTTGGTCTTTAAAATATCATGCTTTGCTTTATCTTAACCTGTTTTTATATACTTTAATTCCGACATAATGATATCTCTACACTTACATTAAGCTTTTCACCAAGCATCTTGTACTTTAAATTCCGAGACGTTTGCGCAAGTAATGAAAAGGAATAACAACATATGGACACTTCATTCGCAGTATTGTTGTTGCGAAATTCTTGTTGATCGCATTTAGCAGCTGCGTATGTCGAGTTCCAATGCCACATTCGCGGTACTTTATTAGTTGTTATTACTTCGGATCACGAGATGTCTCATGTAATAATGAAAAGAAATAATGAGATATGACGTATGAATAGCTATTCAGAGTGTTGTTGTTGAGAAATTTCTATTGCGGAGGGTGAGAGGATGTACAAGAGTTTTCAAATAACAACATCTGGTGCGGTGATTTCGCTCGCATTGGTCATTCATGATTTTCGTGTACATCTTATGAAGGAATAACAGGTATACATGATACAAAAAATCGTGTTAATTTGAGATTAAGAGAACAGATTGCGAGAAAAGTATAAAATTTTCGTTCTTTATGGAAAGAACGATTTTGTTAAAAGGTAGCATCTAAAAATTTGGCTAAATATAAATCTAGAAATAATTTTGTTGGAGTATCAAAATTATTATGTAGAACACTTAAATATGATAACAATGTTGCGGGAGGTTGACAGTCTAGCAATTAGCCTGACTAATATCAATATGTAGAAAATTATCATACATAATTCTCTATATATATATATATTTGTTATTATGATTAATATTATCATCCTGATGATTGAATTGAGAGGATGCACAGAATATAGGAGATTTGGGTTCGAATTCCGACTGGAATAATAATATTTGCCATAATAAATTGTTTTTACAGTTTTGCTTCTTCTGATGTTTCTTAGCATCAAATTATTAATAATTTTCTAAGATGCTTGTATTTGCACAGCAATAATATTAACCCTTACCCTACTAAGGAGGGTTATTAGTTATCGAGCGATTCCTGCTCGTGCAAGTTTCTTTCAGTAATTATAAATTATACTACATTTTATTATTTTTCAAAATGAAGAATGAATATTTATTCTAGAAAGTTGAATATATGTTGGTGAATTTTTAAAGATTTTTTTTAATAATTCTGAATAGGTGCAAAACCAGACGGATTCTAGTGCCCCGTTAGTATGGATAAGACACCAAATTGTATCTAATAAAGGTTAAACTGCTTGTCGATTTAATTTGTGATATTACTACTTCAGCTTCCGTTTAAGACTGTGTTTCAAGACCGAGAAATAATCGGCGCATAATTAGCTTAATCTAAAAATTATACAGATTAACAAGAAATATTAGATACGAAGAACCACCTTGATCGAAAATAATGTTTTCACTCATATGTGATTGTTATGAAAGTCTAACAATATTTATTTTCAGATCTAGTTAAATTTTTAGATATTTTAACAAAATCGTTCTTTTTATATATATTCTTTTTATATATTATCATATTATAATAAATTTTCAATAAAGAATAATTCAATAAAAACTCATTTTCGATATATTTATACTAAATAAAATAAATTATAATTTAACTATATAAAAAAAAAATTCAATAAAAGCACTTATTCTTAATACTTATACTTAAACTAAATAAATTAAATCATAATTTAATTACATAAATAAATTAAATGATATGTTTTCCAATACGTGAATATTAATGAATGAGTATTAAGCTATCATTAATTGTTAATCATTATCAATATAATGTTATTTAAATTTAATGACAACAACATTAAAGAAATGAAATGGTAAAGAAAAATATTGTAAATTTCAAAAAATTAATTATTAATTTAAACACAAATAAATAAACCTCTTAATTTCCGTTATAAAAATTTAATAATAAACAATAAAACGTGAAATGATACGTTAATATAATGATGTACGATTTGCAAAAACATATTAATGTCAGTGTAAAATCATACGTTCGAGACCAAATTAGAACAAGGAAAGGTAGTTAACTGGAATAGCGTTGAACAGGTGTGTCGAAATCGAAACTATTTAGCATACACACATATAAATGTGTACTGCGAAACGCGCGCGAACAGAAAAGTATGTGCACGTGTGTAATCCGTGAATGTAATCACGTTTCGCGCACGAATCATCGAACCGTTGGGATTCGATTGCTCGCAGATTTGACGAGATTTCGCTCTACCAACCGAACAAGGTTGATACATTTATCACGAGTGTCCACCGAAATGAGCAATAATGCCTCACGTCTTTGTTCGTTATGTATCGAGACAGTTCCAGCTGTCAGCAGTATTTCTTGTCGGCTTTGAAAATCCGGTTTCCTTGAATACGTTTCACACATATTTGTTTCTTTGCCTCGCAAACTGATACGTGTATAAGATTAATTCGATGTAATACAGATTTAAAAAAAAATTTTTTTAATATAAATTTACTGCTAATAACATACTTTTTTTCTTTATTTTATTTAAATCTTTAGTATTCTATCTAAAGAGAAAGATCTAAATTTTTCTTTAAGGACATATATTTAGGATAATAATTATAATTTTATGTAACAAGAGCGAGAGGGGGAAGGAGAGAGAGAGAGAGAGAGAGAGAGAGAGAGAGAGAGAGAGAGAGAGAGAGAGAGATATATATATATAGTAGTACGTAGTACGTACGTACGTAACGTAAAGTAAAGTAAAACGTAAACGTAAAAACGGTAAAAACGTAAAAACG
>NW_012130120.1:18141-24190 GCF_000143395.1 Atta cephalotes | reverse complement strand
GAGAGAGAGAGAGAACGTTCTTGAAGTATATATTGCTTCGTTAATTTAATTGCACCTATACACAATGCATGTGTCTTATACCTAAAAGTACAAAAACTTACACAGTTCGCAAAGTATCATTACAATAATTCGCACTATCGCTTCATTGAGAATATACATATTTTTAAATAAAATGCGATACAACCGCTTTCATAGTCATTTAATTTGTTATAGCGATTTAACTTACTCGGGCATTCTTTACATTTAATTTACAATTAATCTAGTATAATTAAGCAGTCCGATGCTAATTTTGGTAACTATGAGAGAAGCAAGTAATTATTCGTGTGTGATTTTCTTTTCAGTAATAATATATTTTAAGAAAAAGAGTTCATACCATTAAATTTACCATAAAGGTTAATGTATCAAAATGAAATATATAAAATTTCATATAGATAGTTCTAAATTCTGTACGAGCGAAATATTTAGGACAAAATTTCATCTTGAAATAGGAATAGTTATATTCAAATTTTGATTAAAGATTAAGCGAGGGTATATTTGGCTGATGATAAAAACAATACGATTATATTTTTATAAAATTCGACACGATTAAAATATTGCATAATCATTGTGACGCATTTCACAATATTATAATACGTAATAAGATAATTATTAAAAATATTTAGCAATATAAGATAATTATAGTACATATAAACATATATACTGTAAAATCAAACTCGCAATAATAATAAATAAGTAAATGCGGCAAATCACGCGCGAAGTCGGAGCACAGAAATAAATTTAGTACGTAAAAGATTCAACTTTTTTATCAAATATTTATTTAAACATCGATATCAAGAATCTGCACATTATTTTAATTGAAATGATTACATTCAATTCGGTGCTCTATGATTATTGAATAGCTAGTAATATTTTATTTTATATGATTGCGGTGTTCAGATATTTTATAAATTTTCTACCAGTCTAGCTTGACGTATCACAATCTTTGTACCGGATTTTGTAGATCATATTTTTCTTGGAAAACGTTGGAAGAATTTCTTTCTGACCTTTAATAAACTTGTTCAAATTGTTGAAACTATGAAAGATCTCGACAAATTGAGCAGGTTTAAGCCAAACGTTTTCCAAGAAATATATGGTCTACAAAATCCCGTGCAAAGACTATGATACGTCATACATGTGCCAGACTGGTAGAAAACTTAAAACCAGAATATCTGAACATCGTAATCACATAAAATAGAATACTTTTAGCTATTCAGTAATCACAGAATATAGAACTGAATGTAACAATTTCAATTGGATGATTTCTAGATTATTAATATTAAGTGATTTTTAAATAGGCATTTAATTTTGGAGATCTTTCACATATGTATGCAGGAAAATAATCTTAATTTGTATACAGATGTCGAATATCTGCATCACGTTTATTTGGTGATATTGACTAATTTATAATAAATTTTGTTTTAAGATATAACTGTGTTTCGCTGAAACTGCAATTTTACCGTTAACATATTTTCAATTTTATTTATTATTATTAATTGTTCAAAATATTTCTGTTCTTTAAATATTTATTTGTTTGACTTGAGCAGCATATGTGACTTTGACAAACACCGAATCATAAACATATAATTTCTGCCTCTTGAAATAATCGCTCTTATCTAACAAAAATCTTTCAAAATTATCAGTATATTTTTTTGATTAGAAAGATGTATCACATCAGATTCGGCGAAATCTAATCTTGTTTGAAAAATTTGTCAAAATTTGTCAAAATTGTTCGATCGTTAAGGATAACTCCAAAAAAAGAAACGTACAATGTAATCTTTTTTTTAATTACAGTAGCAAAAATTGTATTGTATTTGTATTTATTATTTGCACAATTTTAATCGTGCCGTATTCTCATTAGGTCTTTATTGTTGTGTTTAATTGTTAATTAAATGTTCATATGAAATATATATACTAATAAAGAGTTGATATGTTTTTCATTAAAATAATCTAGCGCTTTATGTATTAATCCGCACTAATCTTTTTATTCGAAAGCAAACAAATTATGTTCAAATGAAAAAGTTTAGTTGCAAAACACATTCTAATTTAATAAAAATAAAAATATTATTGATAAAATAATATTGCAATGAACAAACAATAATTGATAATTTCCATTCCCTGTCATTTCAAATTCGTGAAAAAAATATGTTGTGCAAACTTCTCACTTCGACAAGTCAATGCATTTACAATCGTTAATTTCGAAATTAATTAATTACACTGGTGGATAACTAGTGAATTGATCGTAAGAAATAATTGTTTAATACTGCATGGCATTCGGTATGAATGTATTTCGATGAGCAATGAACGATGACACGCGAAGCGATACGTATCGCTGTCTTTTTCTTCTTAAATTCTCTCATTAAAAAGAAGATTAATTCCCAGCTTCTCTATAGTATTAAAGACTTTATTCGGTCAACTCTAAGTAAAATCAAACAAAACATATTAAGGTGATACTGACGTAACGGAATTACCGACACTATAGATGAAAAATGTCTTTAATTGGCTTTACACAGAATTGAAAACCTTTTTCTTTTGTTTAAAATATACACACGAATAAAACCCAGGATAAAATTTCAAACATATTTTTTATTTGCACTCGGTGATTATTTTGATAAAATTGCCGCTATCTGCCGACTCAAATTTCGATCAAATGACAATATGGCACAATACGACACACAATAGCTTTGCAAAATAAAACAAAGGCTGAAAATTAAACAAAATATTTGATCTTCACAAGGCGAGAGAGTCTATTTTTTTAATTTTACAGTTTTTCTTTTCTCTTGAATAAGATTCATTATGTTACTTTAAATACGAAGCACCACTATATAGTCTAAATGTTAAAATGTTGAACTATTATACATATATTCATATAAATGAATTAATTTCAGAAATGATAATTGTGTGCCGATATTGTCGGACTTTCAATGCAATCAATTTGAAATATTAATAATTCCCTCCAAACTTTCCAAATTTAATCTTAAAAAACTGTAATAAACTTATTGCGAAAAATATTGCTTCGGTCAGAAGTCGAACTCGAATCTTTTACATTCCGTAGGAGCGTCCTTTAGACTATCGAGACAGATTTATTATAATTCATTTATATTTTTCTTGCTCCAAAATGTGAATTGTTTCAGCTATGAGAAATAAAGGTTTGAGATATTTTTGCTATTTTCATCTCAAATTAATTATCAATAATTTAATAAGTACAACTTGGATATGATTCGATTCGGTGACTCATATGTTATTCCATGTTATCAATCTCAAAATAACTGTCAAATTACATTTAGACTAAATGTTCAAAGCACGATACGAAAATAAATTAATTTTCAAGATTTATTCATTCAAAATATATTACATATGTTACATGTTCGGAAACTGACTTATTTAATTTTTCAATAGAATTATAATTATAAATACAAACCTGAGAAATCTATTTTAATTTATAAATCAAAAATAAAAATAACAAATTTTAAAAACTTGTCTAATCGGAGTTCCTTTTATTTAGCTTTTATTTTTACATGATTCAATATTTTTCTTACCACGACGAATTAAACAGAGTTGCCACGTCATATCCGTGTGATAAATGACGTTTATCGACTGGGACATTGTATAAAAAATAATTAACCGCAAGCGTGCGTTAGCTTCATTTAAAACTCATGTTGATGTAATTAATATTACGGGCTTTCACTCGATTATTATCATTGTAGGACGCTGCCAAGATATCAAATAACAAGAAATAAAAGATTATGGCGCAGACTAAGCCTTACATGAATAATTTATGCGGAACATAGTAAACATTGTAAAAACATGAAAAACCTATTTATAACGGAAACAATTTTCATATACTTCCACTTAATGATTTATGACTTTATACAGCTGCCGTTATACCTATTTAATAAATTTTGAACGCATTAATCTTTACCTTATCAAAATAAAATCATAACGACAAAAATATAACAGAAATTAAAAAAAACAATCGTTTTATATAAAACAAGAGAAACACATTAGAAATACATAAGAAAATCATTTAATAATTACTCTCTAAATCTGGATCAGTGGATAGTCACTAATTACCCAGTGGCATACTTGATATTGGATAATCAATGAAGTTCAACTAAAAAAGGAAGAATGTTTGAGCTTGATATAACTAAAATAATAAAATATTGATATTTGCACTTTAATTTCAATCTTCTGATACCATATTCATTTAATTTATGCATTAAAAGATTAGTTAGATCACATAATAAAAATTAGCTAGGTCAGAGATCTCACATTTCACTGATTACCAGTGACATACTTGACACTGATATCAGTGACTACCCACTGATTCAGATTTAGAGAGTGGGAAGTAAAAAAATTTTGCTGTTTCGTTTTTGTAAGACAATAACATTCGCATAAAAAAAAAACTAGCTCGACATTATTTCTCAGAAATTCTAAAATATCTCTGTACATTAACGTCATGTTCATAAAAATTACTCAAAAAAGTGCTACATTTCATATAAAGAAAATCGAAATTTATAGCATGCCATTAAAAGTTAATTTGGAAAAAAAAGTTTAGCAGCAGATCTCTCGTTTCTAACTTTTTTTAAAAATTAACTGTTAAGAGCGTGCTATAAATTTCGATTAGAAATAAGACGATATCTCGTTGGAAATTGCACGGCGTAGAGTAGAATTTACCTTGTGCCCCAGTCGGCACGGTCCAGATTCTCCCGTGGGATCAATGGGTCGTTGCTCCCATGCTTGCGACGACTAGCAGGAGTAGCGACCGAGCCTTTAGAAGAAACAACGACATTTAACGTCAACGCGCTTATTGTTTTTTGCATAATACACGCGCATTAATGTTAGTATGCCTGATTCACTGAAGCGTCATACAAACACGACATTTGCAAAACCATTTTGTTTCCGCTTCATTGAGACCAAACATATTTTCATTTGTTAAAAAGCAAAGGGAAAATATTTATTCCTTTTCAACTTTCAATTTGCATATTTCATGCTCCAAAAGACTGCTTGACTCACTGTTAAATTCATGATATCAAAATTAGAACTATATATAATTTGAATTATTTTTAATCGTTTCTATAAGTTATCATTGCTGCTATTTAGTTAATTAAAAATAAATAATTTTATTTAAAAAGAAACTGTATCAAATTTGATTCAAAGTTAATTTATTATTTATTGAAAGTGCGTATATTAATAGACGTTGTTTATTTTAAAAATAACTGTAAAAATGGATTGAATGGATATACATTTTGACACGTGGAAGTTACAAAGTACAAAATGTTAAATAACATTTAACTCAAAGGTTGTTATTGTTCCTTTATATGTAAAATAAATAAACCTGATCGATTTTTTGAGGAAATTGCTGTACCTCATAAAATTATTTTTTTAATTTTTGAACATATTTAACATTTTTATAGAACAAATATTCTTTGGCAATGGAAAGTACATCACGAACAATCATCAAGCATAATAATTATTCTGTTATGAATCTCGATTTTGTTACCTCTGTTTCTCTTTCTTTCGCGCTCTCCCATGTCAGGAAAGACGATATTTATCGCGGCCTTCGCGAAGAGATATATTGCCGATTGAATCGAGTGATCCTATACATGCTCTCGATATACATATATACATGCAACAGCATTGACGTCACAGAGATTGGAAAAACTTTCCCTGCATGGTTTAAGCATCGTCTTTGACAATACGGAAGAAGGCAATTTACGAGAAGATTCCATCGGATGCACTACGGCGTGATAGCTAAGGAATGCGAACCGAGGAAAAAGGGAAAAAAAAGAAGCACCGTACGATCACCCGGTAAAATGGATTTTATATCCCGCGGAGACTTTCTCTAAAACAGATAGACGGTCATGCGGCTCTTCTCTTCGCGCACGGCGAGACTTCATCTACGAGCAATATCCGATAACTCGAAATTTACGCGTGGCTGTCATCATCGAAACTCTCGATATTCTCCCATTATCTCCTGTGCCTTCTCTCAATATTCTCCCATATTGATTGC
>NW_012130120.1:0-14407 GCF_000143395.1 Atta cephalotes | reverse complement strand
CTCTCTTCTCTCTTCTCTCTCTCTTCTATCTCTTTTAATTCTGTTTAAAGATTGATTTATTACTATTACATATGTACACAAAAGCGGTATAACTTTCTATCAATAGAATATGAAAATCATTATCAATTATATCTAATAATAACTGCAATTATTACTAAGTAATTGTTAAATTCTGCTAATAAAAATCATAAATGTCAATGGGCGATTTGGAGTTGGCGCGAGAGAAGCGCAATGATTGATTAATCTCTTAAAAGTCTTTGTCTCTCACTCCAAATCCGACTCCAAATCGCTTATTGACATTTGCGATTTTTATTGAATATTAGGAGTCCTATAATTAATTTATTGTACATCATTATTAAAATCTACTAATAAATTACGCGATGCGTTTAATGCTGCTATCATTGAAATTATTAAAAAAAACTTTTTCAGTTTGAAACAAGACAAATAATTGCTATAAAAAGTATAAATTTCCTTTTTATTAAAATCAATTAAAATTGGATTATAATGGACTAGTTTTCGGAATTAATTGTCATGTATATATACTAAGTTATTCATAACATTCATAGATTTTTTTCAAATATAATTACTAACTTTATAAATTTAAAATTTCACAAAAGGAGTAAGAAAACTCTTACATCTTTAAATTTCGCAGAAGTTAAACATCCGTTAGTTGAGAAAATTGTGCGTGTTGCCTTTGAGAAATTAATTCTTTTTATAAATATTTGCTTCAAACATATTTAATTTAATGTTTAATTAGCACCCGCATTTTGATGAAATATTTGATAATTGTTTATTTTTAAAGTAAAATATAAATAAAAAATTTTATGTTTCAATAAATAAGTGCTTAAACTTTATAGAAATAAATTTATGCGCATGTTAATTTATTCACGAAGCCATTCGAATTAACAGAGTCACACAGAGTTAAGACTTTCGATATATCAAGGCAATATCTTTCCTTCATGTCCTTTCATATACGATTATCCTTTGACCTCCATCGATGAAACCCGATTCTATTTAAGGATCCTCAGTGGTTGCATGCTACCATGACCAATCTCGTCGTTATGTACGAGAGAAAGACAATCGTTCGTATAACGGTTTCGTGATGTAAGCCGCGTGCAATCTCTGGATTTCCACGCGCAAAATCCCGATAAGATCGTTCGCTTTGTTACATACGAGAAGAGTTCATTCATTATCGCGTGCACGCAGTCGATTATGGTATTCCGCGCCGGAATGTCGCGAGTGAGAGCTTTCACCAGGGAGAGTGGATTTTCGATGACGCGTTGATGCCTTTCCAGAGGGAGAGATGCGCTTTTGAATCGATAATATCGGGGTAAGAGAGAGCATTTCCGGTGTGCAACGGGCCTCGTCGAATTTCAATCGAGCACGACCACCGAGAGAGACCGTGTCAGCCGGATTGACATACTGATCATAATTTTGATGTCAAAAGCATGGAATTATTACAGAGGAAACTGGATTATCGTTATTGCACGATAGGAATTCTATGATAATTTATTATGTCTATGCACGCATAGTATTATTCTGTTATCACATCACTGGTAAATCACCACTGGCGAAGAAGAGCCACGACTCTCCTTTTGGAATCTCCTTTTTTAACAATATTTACAACAAAGTGTTAGATATTTTTTTAATATTTCCGAAATGCTTAATCACAACTTTAATATCTCAAAAATATTTTTTAATTTAAAAAACTTTTAAATATAAAACATAGATTACATTATATTATTCTTTTTTGTATTAATATTCATTTTAAATAAAAAATTATGAATTAAAAATTATACATTTAATTAATACTTTTTCAATGTAATAATTTAATGTTTAATTTAATGTAATAAATTAATTAAATAATAATTTAATATTTTATAATATTCCTTTCATATTCGACCTTTAAAAAATTTCACTTGCGGCAATGATTCCTCCTTGACAAATTTTTTTATTTTACTATAATGTATCATACATCGCTATAATAAAACACGTAAAAATGGTAAATGTCACCTTGGTTTACTCGAGCCATTTAATTAAAAGATTTTCACACGAAAATAAATTTAATACAACTTATCCTTTGATATTATTAAACTTTTAACATTTAATGTTTAATTTTAAAATCAATTGCGTAAAATGAATAGTTTTATTATTTCTCAACGAATCTTACGGACATATTTTGATTATTGCAAAATAAATCTTTATTTATGGAAATTTTTTAAATGTGTATGACATATTTATAGTCTACTTATATAACTACTTATAAAACTCACAAATGATTTTAAATGCGTTATAATCTATGTTATATATTAACTTGTCAAACATAAGAAACTCAAGAAGAAAAATATGTGTCAAAATATGTGTCAAAATAGCGAATGTATTCAGCTGTTATAGCAAGTGAGAAAGAAAATTGAGATAGGGGATGTATGTGACATTCACACTTAAATATTTCCGAAAAATAGTTTATATTAAGATAAGCTGTTTTATAATTCATCTATTGAAATAACTGTTTTATAATGAAAATAATTTATCGTGTTGTGTCAAGATAAGAAGAAATCTACAATATGTAATTATGTATTTAATATGTAAATATGTATTTAAAAATTTAAATTTTCATCAAATACGTGAATCTTTCAATCAAACAATAACCTATTTAATTATCCTCCAAGAGATAATGCCGCTCGTGTGAAGTGTATTCAATTGTCCAAAATATGATAAACAATGTTGAGTTATAGCAATGCTGTGCAATAAAACAAATTGTATAGCTGTGTCAAAATATGTGCGTACATGAGTTAATTTGTTAATTTCAGAAACTTATTCCAACAAGCTACGCTTCCATTTCCAAGCGTCACGATATTTATGTCTTTTCGCGGAATAGAAATCATCGTTACTGCATTACCGTTCGCTATGAAAATTACGAAAGCGAGAAAGAGTCACGGTTTTAACTTCTGCAATAACGCGAGAACTTGAATAAAAACGAGTAAATAGACTTTTATCTTTTTGCATTGAATACATTTCCTTCGTAATTTGTTATTTCATATATATCAGACTACAGACTTCACCTTTGTTATTTGACTTTGAAAGTCAAGGCGATGTTATTAAAGAGTTACAAGCAATGAAAAATGAATGATAAAGAGAGAGGAAAAGCTAAGTTTTCATAACAACATTTCAAGCCTCATCATTTTTACATTATTATACATTATTATCTCGATATCTATCTATTTTTATACGAGTCAAATTTTCTTATTCGTTTATAAAAATATTACGGCAGAAACAAGCTATAATTTTAATAATCATATTAAAATTCAAAATCGAAAGGTTTTTTTTTTAAATGCAATTTCCAAAAATATTTCATTAATTAATGTAAATTAAATAATGCAAACAATTAATTGTAAAATAAATACTAAATTTCTGTAGAGTTACATTCCTTCACGAAAGAATGTGTTTATGAAATCTTTATATTCGTCGCAATCTTGATATCGGGTCTTTCATCAACATCGTATGTTTCAACAACAAGTATATACATATGATTAAATATAAACATTTCACTGTTTTTGAAACATAAAACGCGTGTGGATAAGAGAACTCATAAAATTTGCTGAATAACAAAACCTACAATATCTACATTGCTATAAATTCTTAAGAGCAATAACTTTTCGAGAAGTTAACAATAAAAATCGGATCACGATTGCGTGTACTACCGCTAATTACAAGTTTCGATAAGAAGTCATTGTACCACCCGATAATGGAAGCACGTAGACGAACGCATTGACGGTTCCTTTCACGGTCTATCGATCGTTCCGCGCCTACGTCATCGTGGCTGCAATCTAAATGTGCGAATCCACAAGTCACTTTTTGCGCGAGTCACAGCACGTATTGTATATCAAAGCCGGTTCAACCGGGTGTCTGGCGGGATTAATTATTATAGCAGGCGGTCCTGAAAGCACATCTCGCCTTCACGACAAGCATTTTCGATTTATGACGTATGTACATATGTACATGCAATCCGTACGCATTAACCTTTCGGACGAGAGCAATATAGACGTAAGAAAGAATGAGATGCCGTTAGTCGAGTCGACTCTCTCGTTTCACTTTCGTGATGCTATACATATAGGCGAGCGACCTTCTTCTGGTATTTCGGGTAAATAAGAGATGCCGCACTCGGATTGGCAACGCCAGAGAGACCGTATACGTGTGTATGTAATATTCCACCGCGGAATATTACAGTATACATACATATATACATACATACACGAGAATAACATCGGCAAAAAATACAAACGCAGACTTGAGCCGACGCGACGTCACGTAAACCTCCGTTGTAACTTTAGTCCCCCTCGAAATAAACTCGAAATAAGCTATGTATCGACCCAATGTATCCTCGAACTTTCCATAAATAATGTACAATTTAATATCGGAACATAAATTTTAAAAAAATCTCGCGTGAGATCGAAATAGATACATGCAGATATTAGACATATTCAATTAAAATGGTGTTTTTTTTCTTTTTTAAAATATTTGAAGTTTCATTTCTATGTATCGTCATCTTGGAATCTATTTGCGTTTTTAATCCGTCAAAATTTCTTCCTTGACGAATTCAAAACTTTTGAAAAATTCAAACAATTCAAAGATCTCAAATCTTATTTTCAACGAAAAAAAAAGAGATGAGTGGGATTGGAAATTCGCTCTCCAAAGAAAATATGAAATACGACGTGAATCATAAATGATATTCTTTATTTGACATACTATAAATTCGAACATTTTAAATTATGCTTATTATATTGGGTTGTCCGGAAAATTCGTGCCGATTAACCTATATAATTTAATGAATGTATACTAAAATTTAAATTTTCTGCGTTTCAATTTTCCTTTAACATCGGCACGAACTTTTCGGACAACCCAATATTTAGAGTTTATTATATTTAGTTTATGCGAATCATTAATGAGATCTCAAGAAAATTAATCGTATTTTTTCCTTCGATATTTTTGTTATTTATCAGCGACCAATGATATGAATTTCTTCAAGATCTATGTCATGATCGATCGTTAGTTGCGTTAATGTAGTTTTGTACTTATCTATATAGATAACTTTATCTAAACAAAAAAAAAACGTTCGGCCGCTCTTATCGTTCGTGCATGGTGAATTAGCTGACACGCGAACCGCTAAGAAAATATACATTCAAAAAAATTCGAAAGCTCGGTCTTTAATAACGTTGGCGACGATGATAATCTTATTTGTCGCGAAGTCGGTCATCGTCCACTTCTCTTCTCCGGCATCATCTCGCCATCCCCATTTATCGCGTGTGTGTGCTCTGCATCTGCACGAATCTCGAGATTTTCAGTATTACATAATATGCGTAAACATGTTTGGCATGTTTAAACACGATTAAGGACACATTAAGGCATCGCTGTCTTAATCATATCTACGCACTTAAAGCCGAATATCATGCTTAAAGACATTTCAGAGAAAAGTGTCGGAAATGCCATCTCGAAGAAAAGAGTTTGCAAAATTAACGGAAGCATAATGCGATTAGCTTTGTTGCAAATATTTCAAGATCTATCAAGAATTATTATATAGCATTATTTAGCTCACCGTTATCTTCCTTGCAACGCTACTTTTCTCAGATCGAAATGGTTTATTATCTCGAGAGCAGTTGTACTGATAACATTTTTCAATCAAAATACTATGTAAGCAACTCTATAATACGCTTTATCACGCTGTGGCCTGACGTTCAATCGATAACTGTGCCATTGCTCTGAGAGCAATCTCGTTGTTCGGAGATGCAGAAGGCGAGAAGGTGACGTCATTCTAGACACAAATGATCGTTTGAAGAACGAAGGAGTGAACGATGCGTGGGTGTACGATACGAGAGTATTAAAAAGCTCACGATGGTAGGTATGGCGACGGTGCGGCGACCACAAAATGAGATAAAACAGTTTGAAAGTATTCATGTGAAGAGAAAGAAACTCGTAGATACAAGAGTAGTGGTTTTCTTAAGCTATAAAGTTTCGGTATAACTTCATATCCGAACTTTGATTGAAAACGAGTTTTCAACAAGTGACTGATATTTCTTCGTAATCATACATCAATAGATATTATTGAATTTTATTTTCTTTTCTCCATCCTTTTTATATTAAACTTTTTTAAATGTTCTGATATTAATTTTGCAACACATGATTAAATTTAATTTTAGGCAGATTTTAGACAAAAATTGCTGTGAAAAAATTGTCTCTCTTTTAATAGGAAATAGATTTTCAATGCCAGTTGTGAGATGTTTTAAACACATAAAATTATTATTAAAAATTAAATATTTCAAATATCTGATTTTTTATCAAACTTTTGACGATCTGTTATCTATAATAAACACGTAATGATATATCTTTTTTTTATTCAATGTTTGCGAGTATTAAATTAATTTATACTTAAATTATTAAAAATTGATAACTCAATTTAAATCACTAATGCAAATTAAAAAAATATGTTAATGACATCATTGATTACTTTCTTTCTCACTATAACACGTAAGTAAATTATCTTATCGCGTGACACTTTCGACCGTGGAAATTATTTCTACCATATGCGCATCGATATATGATAAAATTTCCGAAGCATTTAAAAGTCGTGATATTAATGTCATTCATATTTTGATGGTTCGTAATACATGTTGAATGACATTTTTATCGTGGACTTATCTTTATGCTACAATATGGAAAGTAACGGACACTGAAATAAAAACTGTAAGAAAACATTATTACGTAATTTTGTACTTAGGAAATTTTTGAAAAATATAATTCTCTTTATGCAACGATATATTTCCATTTCATGTCTACGTAAAGAAAGAACCAAGAAAGGAATATGAGTGATATTATATAAATTCAGTCGCGAAAATCATTTATGCTTCGTATACACATATATATATATATATATATATATATATATATATGTGTATACGATATATATATCTACATCTGAAATGGGATTAAAATTTCGTTTAAATTTTAAATTTCATTTGAGGTAATATAATATTAATCGATGCAATAAATATAATTAGAATAAGAGAGAGCATTTGTGCAAAGTTTCAATAACTGAATTAGGAAAAATTTTGTTTGCAGACAAAATGGAATATATACATAAATTATATTAATATCATATACATATATTATATTATTAATATTTATCACAATATACTTAATACACTTAAGCAAAATTAAAATTGTTTCTCTATTTGAATGCGTGCGTGCGTGCGTAAATGCGTGCGCGCGCGCGCGCGCGCGCGTGTGTGTGTGTGTGTGTGTGTGTGTGTGTATATTTTTTGCATTAAATTACATATTTATTAGTAATTAATATTTTTATTATATATTTTTTATATTACATATAATTTTCTATTATATTTATATAATAGAATATTTATAAAATAGAAATACAAAAGACAAATATATAAAGACATACGTATATATATGCAATTTAAAATATTGTATCTTGCAACAAAGTAGACAATGCCGTGCGGCAAGACACGTGATCAATATCACCTTTCATTGAAATTGTGGCCAGTAAATTAATATATACTGGGACTGATTAGCCAACGTCACCGTCGATCGTTGCCGATCGCAAACACCCGTTATGCTAATTTAATAATTGTCGTTCCTTATAAATTCTGCCCTTTCCATTCGCTTCCCTTCTCGCCGCGGCGACGCGATCGAATCGAAGTGCAGTTGCGTTCGATACATGCGGCACACGCACTTAAGCGGAAAAACAGCGTTTAAATGAGAACGCTCTTTATCCACACCTACAATCAAACAAATATCGCGAAAACGAATCATTCTGCGATATTTTACAGCATTTCGTTACGAACAAAGTAAATCTCGTCAAAATGTTTCACGGAAGTGCTGTAGTATCTCCGTCATCAAATGTTTTATGAAAAATCCAATAATGGATTACTATATAGAGACCTTATGGTCAATATTCATAGATGATTCTCATTTTTAAGACTATTTTAAGTGTAATCTTAGGATGTTAAAATCAAATAGCCGCATTAACATCTTAAGACAGATATTACTTAAGACAGTCTTAAAATAAGTTTTCTTATTTTACGAATATCGACCTATAACAGAGTCTGACGAGCAATTTTGTCAAAACGAGAGTAAGAAAGAAAGGTATAATATATATATATATATATTTTTTTTATTAAGGGTTGCTACAGAAAATTAATTTAAAAATTCCCTGACTTTTCCAGGTTTTCCAGATAAAAATGAGAAATTTTCATAACCAATATAAAATATGTAAAAATCTTAACATAATAAAATATGTAAAAAATTGTAATATTTAGAATCAAGTATTGTAAGAAGAACTCATATTATTAAAAACGCAAAAGAAGCTTAATAACATAATAAGATTTTAGAGGCAAATTCAAACCAATAAAAAATAAAAAATTAGTATTGGAAAAAAGAATGCAGTTATGACGAAAAAAAGCGATCAAATATAATTAATTACTGAAATAAAAATAAATTTTTATTATTTTTCGAAAATCGTTTAAAGTGCACGAGTTTTGAAGGTATTTGTCTATAATAAACGTCAGATATAATATTTAAAAAATTATAAAAATTATTTGGAACAATTAATGCAATTGAACAAAGTTCAAAATTCCAATCTTTTATATTTTCCCCTTTTCTCAATTTTCTATTTCAATTTCCTTGACTTTTTCCGATTTTCCAGGTATTATATACCTTGTACTTTTATTCTTTTGATATATCTTTATATATCTTATTCTAATTTACTGTCTTCATTATAATCACTGAGATTTCAAAGGAGCAATGATATATAATCTCTTAAGTTAAATAACATTTTGTTATTTTTAACTTCCATCTATATCAAAATGTAAACTAATTCATTTCTGTGATTCAAGTTTCAAAGATAAACATCGTTAACATATTAACGTATGCATTTAGTAAATAAATTGTATGCATTAGTAAGTAATAAACAATTTGAGTCAAATTTAATACATTTTCTTGAGTTAAATTGTTTGACTCTATTGTTTTAATCAAATTAACAATAAATTTAATTATCGTTAATTTTTTAGTTTTAACGATATATTTAATAAGAGCAGTGGCGATCTATGGAATTAAATAATAACTCAAATTAAATATAATTTGACATTATGAATTTAACAGTACAATTTATTGAAGTTGACAAAAATGATCACGAGTTTCTCATCTCGCCGGATTTTGATGTACACTGTTCAATCTGTAGTGTTAAATTTAACTATGGGAATAAAATGTATAAATATGAACAATTTTACTATTAAATTATCAGTTTCGATTCGCAATCGAGCAATTAACTTGACCAAAGAAATTAGAAAGACGATCTCGAGATTGCTCAAGTCCGCACAATTTCTAGATAGATTCTTCGATTTCACTTATCTAATCGCCATTATCGTTCATATACACGTTTGTATGTGATAAATATTCTGATTTGATAACACGGCAAAAAAGTGTTCTTTCTCGAAGGCTGCAATCTCGGAAGTAGCGCAAGATGATCTGTTTATAAAAAGATTGATTGACATATCATGCGTGTGACTATACATAATAAATCACACAGCAACGCAAATGTATACACAGAAAATATCTCTGTAATCTGCAAATTCTTTAGTTTTAAAGTGGATCTTCTCTTACGTGATATCGAAGGAAGATTATTTTACTTAAATTAATTTTCGCAATTTTCATTCTAATATATTGACAGTTTTAATCGAACATGTCGTTGAAGATTGTTTAAAATTAACTGATAAATAAAAGGTTATATATTATAAGTCCCGAAAATTATCATATATTATAAGCTCTTAAAAAAGTTTTATTTAATTCTTTTCTTTCAAAAATTCTTTTAAAGAAACAATTTAATTTTAAAAAATCGTGGGACAAAGTTTTTACAAAGTAAATTAAGATGAAATAAAAAATATTATAACAATATAATTATTCTGAATTATTCATTTTTTAATATATCTACATTCGTTTTAAATATTCGCTATATTATTTTATTTTATAATTGTATATCATGATTTTTGAGAGAGAAATCCAATGTTCAAGCTGTCATAATAATTTTCATCAAAAAAACATTAAATAGAATAATGAATAAAATTAAAATATTTCTTGTTATTAAACCGGTTCTGCATTCATTATATAAGCAATATTTAAATAAAAAAATGCTAAATATTTCGTGTTTTCAATTTACGATTTGCATCCAAATTTTGTTTTTCTATACTAAGATCATTCATTCGTTTTTTCTTATAATGGATTTTTTTCTGACTCAAATTGGAGTCGCAATATACAGGATGTCCCCTTATTATTGATACAGCGCTCGTATGTAGGTAGAGCGAACTAAACCGAGGAACTGAATCGAAGAGTTCTCCACCATTTTACAATTCTCGCAAGTTAATGAAATATTATATTTCTAAAGATTGCCGGTAAAATAAGCAGATGAAATTAATATAAGTATAAAACAACTTTAAGACTTCTTCCATAATTTTTTAAGAAATATCTTAAAGATGTTTCTTCAAGAATTCTTATTAAAGATATCTTAAAATTGTCTTATTTCAACACTCGTTGAGTAATTAAAAAAAAAAAAAATTGCAAAATAGTAGAAGATTTTTTGACTCAGTTTAATCATTTTGTATACAAGTGATAATATATCAATAATTAAGAGGGACACTATATATACTGTGAATGGATTAATTTGAGAGTTATTCCAGACATAAATAAAGAAGCTTTCATTCTCGTTTAATAGTTATGCAGATTATAAAAAATTAAAAATAAATTAATCAAGGATTCTTGATGTCAAATTAAAAATATAAATAATAAATAATAAATAATAGAAAAGACATATAAGAGTCGATTATAAACTTCACACAAATAACAAGTTAAAAAAATTAAGATATAAAAATAGACTTTTTTTATTTAAATAACGATTTTGCTTGTATTTTGTATTATTACAGATTAATTATATCCATCATGTTTGCATTCTTATCAGATTATCGAATTTATCAACAATCAATCTTCCGATCGTTTACGAGCAATTTCATACTCTGTGAGCTCATCGGGCATTGCACAATGCATGTATATTTTTTCTATCTCTCTATCATTACAATTATTTGATGTACAATACTTATGCTCTCTTATGACATCTGAAGATGACTCAAACTAACGGCCAAAACATGTTATTATTGTTCTAATTTAATTTAATTACAGTCGATTTATATATATATATATTAACTTTTTTAACTTGTTATTTGTGCGAATTTTATAATCTTATATACTCTTTCTATTACTTATATTGTTAATATAAAAAATAAAAAAATATTCAGAAATATTCGAAAGAAGTTGTTAAATCTTTTTTCGATTATATTAGTAGAGTTCACTTGTGTGAGACTGATAGCAGTCCCAATTTAAACAATTGAAACAAGGAAAAAAATTAATTGCATTATTACAAATTCTTCAAGAATCTGTAGAATCTGTCAAAGTATGCTATTCGCAAGTCTATTATTTTGTTGAGGAGAATTATAAATTCGCATTGAAAAATCGAATCAGTTAAATCGTTATTCATAGTCGATTCTTATATTTGAGATTGCCTTAAGATGTCATAAGTCAATCAGAGAACTATCATCTTAAAACATTACTTAAGATGATTTTGAAATAAGATTCGACTATATGAATACCGCCATTATGAATATCAGCCTTAGACCCAATTACACCAAAATAAGATTATCTTTAATCTCAGTTCAACTTAATATTTAATTCTAAGAATAAAAATCAGAGAACTGTAACATCTTAAGACATTACTGATAATTTTAAAATAAGGATCGACTATGAATACCGTCTTTATGAATACCATCAGCTTTAGACCCAATTTCAAAATAAGATTATCTTTAATCTCAGTTTAATTTACTGTTTAATTCTAAGAATTAAAAAAAGATAAAGAGTAAATTGAATCAGGATTAAGTTAATTTTACATTAGCAGAACCGGGCCTTAGATATCCGTCAATGTATTATGAGTGCCCGCACGTCTGCGTCAATATAATAATATTTGTACTAAAGTCGATGTAGGACGAGACAGACACGCGAAGGACAGAGACGAGGTAAACAGTGTACGTGCGCGCGAGAGGGGAAGAAAGGGAGAAGCACGTTGACGTTTCGCAGCTTTCAGATTCGCGCTTCGTAGTTCGTGTCGCAGCACACGAATCGTCCAGGCATGGGGAATCGATCGTGGATCGATTGTCGCCGGCGACGCGGGGTGTCGACCTCCACCGCAGTCTCCGGCCAGCCGAGAGGGTTGAACGACTTCAGTCCGCCGAGTTCACCCCTTCTCAGTTCCATTCCCTCTCCCATCCGTCGGCTGGCGCGCCGCAAATGGGCCGAGAGGCGAGGTTCGCTCGCACATAGTCACATACGTGTCAAGTCGCGCCAACGACCCGCTCGAGCATTACATAATAAGCTTACCTGCATCAGCGGTACTAGTGAGAGATCGACGGCTCTGGCGTATAGTCTCTTCCTGAAGATTTTCGTTTCATCTCCCGCGGCGACCTCGGCCTGTCCGACTTCCAGTAGGTCGTTGCGGACTCCGTTCTCCATGGTCGCTTCCAGGATGATTCGTTTCCGTCGAATTCTTTTTCCTCGAATGATGATGACAAAGATGAAAAACGAGAATTCCAACAATGGAAACAAGATTCTCCGGCTTGCGCTCCAATCAACCCGGATCGATTTGCCGATGCGGCGAATTGAGAGATCCGTAGAAGGCGACGGTGATAATCGCGTCGCGCGAGAAGACGAGCGGACTTCCGAATTCGGTCGCGCACGCCGCAACGAGGAGGCGCCCGATTTTCAGCGGTGGCGGCGACGGCGCGGGTATCACGTGGTCGATTCGCGAGCGCGTAAACTGACGGGAGAGTACGTTAATTTGATTAATTGTAAATTCTTCTGGTAAAATGGCAGACAGAGGAGCTGGACGGCAGATCGTCGCACAGGGACTACAGGGAGTCGCGCGCGTGACACACGAAGAAACGGCGCGACGGCACAAACACGCGCGCGAGCGCGGACACCTTCACGCTGTACTCCGCGACGACGCGAAGTTGGGTACGATACGGCGCTGCAGCGATAATTAACGTGAACGTTAGATGCGGGATACTTATTGCGGCGTCTGAGATGCGGAAGATACAAACGATATGAGACAATGCGAGGCGAACGACGGGGTTCGGCACTGCGAGAATCTTGTCGCCTCGGTCGGTCCCGACTCACCGTCGTCGCCCCACCCGAACCGAGCCGAATGCCGAGTAACAGCCTCCCCCGGCTCTCCTCGTCTTCCTCACCCTCCCCGCACCACCCTCGCGCCTGTCCGTCTGCCCGAAATCACCCGAGAGAGCTTCCGCCGCCGTCGCGTCGCGGTGTTGATCGCCTACATTCGCGATGTCATGCCTGTTGGGCTGTTGTCTGATAGCCTAGCGAAGTTCGACGACGACCAGGCGCGACCGGCGACGAGGAAAATTGTTAGCTCCGCTCGCCAACCGTAATTAGCCAACGCTGGCGCGAACGTGAGATATTTCTTGCGACTCGCCAACTGTCTCTAATATCCATTTTTATCAATGTAGAACGTTAATCTTGGTTCAATTTAATTTTCATCTTTCTTTAATTCTTAGAACTAGAAAAAAATGCAGAGTTTGTTGAGCCAAGATTAAAATTAAACTACATTGATAGAAACGGGCATTAATCCTCACGCGGATTGCGTTCATAAAGCGATGCACGACGTGAAATTTTAAGGCACTTTAAAACTAAGGCTTAAGCCATAAGCCGTAAAAAATTAACCAATCACCACCGAATATGAGAAGAATAATAAAATCGACTATGATTGGTCAATTTGTTACGGCTTTGAGCTTAAAGCTTTATGCATTGAAATCTCATTGTAGACGCCGCTTAATTGTATACAATTAATTTATGTTTTATTTTATATTAAACATATAATAAATATGATAAATTATTATGTATGTAATATATATTTATAAATTATTATAATATATTAAATATAATATTTAATATATCATAATATATTATATATATATATAAACGCATCACTATCTAAAAAAATAGTTTATACTACCATAATCTCATAAACTTAGTGGATATTTTTGGAAAATATTTTCATTATTTAATTATTAATAATATCTTTCTTAATTTAAATTAAAAAAGTGATAAATACAATAATCAGATGTAAATTACGAGAAATCTTAAAAATTAGATTTACAAAAGAAATAAGCTTTTTATATGCTCATATATGAACATATAATGAGAATTTTACTTTATTTCCTCATTTATGAATAGCTCAGATAAATTTAGAGAGAGAGAGAGAGAGAGAGAGAGAGAAAGAAGAGAG
>NW_012130119.1:1647344-1662402 GCF_000143395.1 Atta cephalotes | reverse complement strand
TATATATATATATATATATATATGTGTGTATATATATTACATATGTTGATATTGAACGATTTTGCTTGAAGTATCTAAAAAATTAGCTAGATAGAAACCTGAAAACAATTTTGTTAGACTATCAAAATAATTATAATATATAGAACGCTCAAGCTGGTTGCTAGAATGTCAATTTTTTGCAACATTGCTCATCATACTTGAATTTCCTACATAATTATTTTGATGATCCGACAAAATTATCTTCAGATTTCTGTCTTCAGCAAAATTGTTGTTTACGTGTACGTATTTATTTTTTATTTAAATTAATTTCAAGGCCGAAAATTTAATTACGATAAGTGATAATCGTTGCAATCATAATATTAACTACTATTATTACTGCTAATTACTATCAAATATCTCAATTAATATTACTCTTATAAATATAAATATATAAATATAACAACTCCACAATTATAATTTTTATTATAATTACTATTATAACTCTGTTTCTATAGATATACTTCTAATCTATAGAATAATTAACAATGATCGTAGTCGCTATATACATACAGAATCATATCGGGATCACTGCCGATTATTATTGCATATTTCGATTAATTCGTGCGCATATAAGCTTAACCACAGCATAAGCTATTGACTGTACATGTAATATGTGTGCATTAAGGATACCAATTACCACTGCGTCTATCAATTAATTTATATCTGTAATATTAGGAAAATAACAACTACAATATTAATTACATGACTGTGTACATAACATGTACGTATACTAGCACTACACAATGCTAAAATTATATTAATTAAAATTACCTTAGCAAGTAAGTCAGGCATGTAATATTATAGAAATAACAAATGTAATATTTTACAATAATCATTTTGCAAAAAATGCATAAATCTGCACAAAAATACATACATTTAGATCACAGCTAACATATAATATCGCAATTACTTTTAATTATTACTGCTTCGATTACTTTGATTCATGCATTCTTTAAACGTAACGACTAGCTACACTATTTCATAATTTTGATCCACAGAATTAAACAGTAATCGCGACCAATAAAATATTGTGATTACAGTTAATTATTATATTATCACATGTTTCTATTTAACTCGTGCATATATAATTTTACAAACATAACTATCATAACATTAACTACAACTATTTCATATTCTAATTTCCAAAATAGTAATCGCAGTCAACATAGAATACCACAATCATTGTTAATTACTACAATATCTTGTATTTCAATTAATCCGTGCATGTATAATTTTATAAATAACAGTATAAACATAATACCAATAATAATAAGCTATTTCGTATTTTTAATCTACAGAACAACTGAATAATCATCATGATCAAAAGAAATCAATAGAATATCGTAAAATCAATTATTAGCACATATCTCGATTAATACACATATAATTTTCTAAACACAACTTTAATAATCACAACGTCAATTATAGCTTTAATATTTTTAATATTTTTAATTTATAGAATGATTGAAAAATGATCACAGTTAATACGAAATATCGTAATTACTCATTCATCGCCAATTATTAGCATGTATCTCGATTAATTCATGCACACATAATTTTTTTAATAATTGTAATAATCGTATATTAATTACAGCTATTAACTACATATTATATATTAAATCCACATATTAACAAATTATTAGCTATCAATTACTTAATTACTAGCACATATTTCAATTGACTGATGTATATAATATTATAAAAATAATAACATTAATTGTAGCTACTTCTCTTTTTCTAATCAAAACAATTAGACAATAATTGTGGCAATTATCGCTGCAAATTAAATTTACTTTCGATCGAAAAGAGTTTTCTACTTTATCATATTGTTTTTAAAAAAAGAAGCTTTTAGGAATTTTTTTGAAAAATATTTGGTAAATATTTTTTGAAATTACTTTTTGTTCTTTATTTATTATCATTTAAACTATTATTATTTAAACTAGATCTGCTATTTTTTTCTATATAATACATGAAAAATTTACAGATTTTTGTGTATACAATGATATGTACGGCTTCTGCAATTATGATTCCAGATTCTCAATGGATTAAAATTACAAAATAAGAAATACTTCATTTTAATCAAAATATTTACTGCTATCGTCGGAATTAGAATTATTTATTTCACATAATAAATAAATAGGCTTTGTTTATTTAAAAAGTGCAGTTTTAACATTTTTATGTTTGGGAGCTCTGAAAAAATAGAAAAAAATTAACAATATAATATATTATAGGACTGTATATGTGTGATAACATAAACTATAGAAATCAAAACCTTAAACAGTTTAGCTGGATCTTAAACGCTGTGTGATTCTTGTGAATGCTTGAGTGAATTTATAGACTATGTATGTAGTTCTCAAAAACACGCGCCGAAATGATTTTTCTTTATTAATTATTAAAATCTGTAAATAATTAATTCTTATTGCGAAAAATAACTCGATATTTAGCAGTAGTTTAATAGAGTTAGCGTTTTCAAGATCGAAAAATCATTTCGGCGCGCGTTTCTGAAGACTACATACGTATATAAATTCATACAAGAATCATACAAGCATTTGAGATCCAGCTAGACCGTTTAAGACTATGATTTCTATAGTTTCAGAAAAAATTAAATTATCAAGATAATTTTAGAATTTTTGACGATAATCGCAAGGGTCATGATTAAAATGACGTCATTTTGTAATTTCAATCCACAGAGAAATTTAAAATCATGATCAAATAAATTGTACGATATACAGAAATACAGTATGATATACGCGATATACACAGAAATCAAATAAATCTGTTAACTATTCAAATATTTTTTACAGAAAAATTTTTTATAAAAAATAGCAAACCTATCTTTAAACAATAATAAATAAAGAACAAAATAATTTTGGAAAAATATTTACTCACTTTTCTAAAAAAAAAACATTTCTAAAAACCTTTTAAAAAATAGCGTGATACAGTATATAAAATCCTTTTAATTCATGTACATAATCAACTTATGAAAATATTTGATGGATAATACTACGATTGCACGGAAATCATTTGACGTAACTGTCATATTACCGACGTAATATACTATATTTTTGCAAACATTTTGTCTGATACTTAATGTTATCGCATGAAACTTACTTGAAAAAATTAATACAATAAGATCGATATTATATTCATACATGATATTGAGCCCAATATTTATTCGATTCTTACATTTAAGACTGTCTTAAGATGTCATGAATCAGGAGCCGTATTAACATCTTAAGACATTCCTTAAAATGATCTCGAAAACAGAACAAATTATGAATATCGATCAAAGATTAAATTTAAATTTATAAAAAAATTTGTCAGATTTAGAATATAAAAAGTAAAAATAACTGTAAAATTCGTTACTGTTATAAAAAAAAGATAATGCCAATCCATTTCCAAAAAAAAGTAATTGTAACAGTAATAGCACGGAAAATTCCAAAAGAATTCAATCATATGTCATTAATTCTGAGTTCATTTTTAGATGCAAAAAATATTCCCTGCAAAACTTTTTAGAAAAAAAATTATTTTTATCTAAAAATAAATTCAGAATTAATGACATTATATTGAATTCTGTATTATCTGGGAACGATGTTACAAGTAACGAATTTATTTCCAATCTCTGCAATACCATTTCAATTAACACAACTGCTAGCAGAAAGTCACAACAAAATAATATCACAACAAAGTTATGATAACATGTCTGCTTTGACACACGCAGATGTGATATCATTATATCATTATGAAGCTGCAACAAAACTATACCTCAATATTGCTATGACACAAATTAAGATGTCACTGTGACTTTTCGATCATTTCACAGTGATCACAATATAGGCTATGTTGCAATATTGATTGACAGCGCTGAAAATCTACAGTTTACATTACGTATACATTTTTAGCACTAGTAATAAATTTTAGAACATAGCCTTAATCGTGACTATTGTAAATTTACTGTGACATGAATGTGATCTTTTTTGTTATGAGAAAATAGTGGGTATAAAACTTCGATATCGTACACTAAGAAAAAAATGTTGTTGATATGTGACCAACCTCACCATTTTGTTGTTCTAATCAAAAATAGAATAATCAAATTTTTGGTTAAATAACAAAAAAATTGAGGTTGGTCACATATCAACAAAACTTTTTTCTCAGTGTAGATACTGAGATTTCTGCCACTAAGTTTTACCTTAATAAGTTCGCCGCAACAATCAATCATATTCTTTTGTTATATTCGACTGATTCCACTGCTTTTTTCTGAGCATTGCCATAAATCACGCGATCGTCTCGGTTCGATAAGTTCGATTGCCATAATAGAAAAGGATCGCAATTTGATGCGACTGCTGAGAATTGAAACGAGATGGATTTATAATTGGAAATACAGTTATCTCTTACCCGAACACATCACGATGACGTCCGGTGTCCTATGTGACAGTCTCGATATCGATTTATGCGTAAAACGTTTTCGCAGAGCAAAAATCGTGAATATTTAATGAGGAACGATTTCACAACGACCATTCTCGGCGCGAAGCCGCATGAAGTATGATGCGCGTGTGCGAGTCGCTCGCTACTCGCATTAGTTTCGCTCGGCGCGATATTTGAATATACTTAAAATTTAAGTTTATATAATAAATAAGTAATTATTTAGAATAACTCATCTCCTCCACCTCAAATATTAATAAAAGTACACTTATTCGACGTGTTTTCACTTAAAACGAAAGAATCTTGCAAAAAACGCGGCGGTCGGCCTCGAATCAAATTATTAAGCTAGTAATTTAAAGTTGAAGATTTTAGAGATTAAGATTTCTATTATCCCGATTCGATACAGCTCTATGTATAGATACATTTTGCATTAATTACAAATTCACTGCTTTAAAAATACAAATTTACTGCTTTAAAAACACAAATTCTCTATTTTATAAATACAAAGAATGCAAAGAATTTGTGTGTTTAAAGCAGTGAATTTGTGTTTTTAAAGCAATGAATTTGTATAATTAATGCAGAAACTACTAACACTATATTGAGATGACAAATATCTTAATTTCTAAAGTTTTCAACTTTAACGTTTAATAATTCACGAGGCCGATCGCCGCGTTTTTATATCAGATTCTTTTGTTTTGAGTGAAAACACGAATAAGTATATTTTTATTGAGATTTGAGCCGGGGGGGGGGAGGGTTCTAAATAATTACCAATATATATAATTAATTAGCAAGTAATTAACGACTATGCTCGTTAATGCGTTACATACACGGCGAGAATGTTGGAATTACACCAAAATGAATTGTAACCAAATTTGAATGAAATAGAATTGCGGTAATTCATATACTATTTATACATGATAAACGGAGTACATTGTAACCATCGTAACCGATCTGCGGTATAAACGGACACTGCATTATCAACACAAACTATGCAATATACGATATATGTATACATATACTTAACAATTTGAATATAATGTTCACCGAATTATATGTTTTATATTCAATTCTATCAAGTAGTAGATTAACTAATTTTTGTTTAACTCACTTTTTATTCTTTTCTACAGTTTTACAGTTTTAAAAATTATAAGAGAAAGAACTAGATAAAAAATGATTAAATCGAGATTAATTAATGTTAATTCTCTTGATAGAAATATATATTAATTAGATATATGCAGTCGAATATATGATATTGTCACTTATATTCCTAGATAGCACCAGAAAACCTCTACAATCGTATATCATCAATTTCAAATTCATTTTCAGATGCAAAAAGATTCTTTTCAGAATTTTTCAGAAAAAGAATTCTTTTCGTATTTCAAAATGAATTCTAAATTGATGACACAAATTCTTTTTGAATTCTTTTTTGTGCTCTCTAAGTTATATGAAGTTATATGAAATATATAAATGCGAAATTTGCTCTAGTAAAAATTTTTCTCAAAATTTTTATAAAATTGTAAAAAAATTTTAAATTTACGTAAAAATTATAAAAATATAAAAAGTTCTTAAAAAATTTTTCACTAATATATGATATTCATAGTTTGATTAATTTTTCTTGTAAGAAGAAGAATAAGATAGAGAACATCCTTATGTGCTTTTTAAATGCAAAATATCTTAATTAAATAATTCTTTTCAAACTTTCTAAATTTCGAATATTATAAATAACTAACTTCATAAATGTATTAATGTATATGAGGGAATAGATGATGTCTGAAATAAGGAGTGTACGCGATAACGCGATGCGTCTGCTAATGCATGTGTCATCGCGCATGCGCGGAATTGGTTCCTCCATCGGCTCCATCTGGATATATTTTCCAGCAGCGTCACTGTACGCCGCGCGACAAAAAAATCTATATTAAAATGGAGGAGAAGAGTCAGGCCGCGGAGCGAGAAACCAAGAAGGATGAAGCCCACGAGAAAGATGCGCGAAATAAGAGGTATGGTCATGGATAAACGTCATCATCAAGGGATTGCAGATTTGTTTGCAACACAATTACAACGAGACTTGCTCTGCACTTCACCGCCTCGTCTTAACCTATATTCGTTTGACGAATACCCGGTGGACAGATCGCGCCGCGTAATTCTCCTAAGTTTTTTTTAAAAGCAATTTTTCGATCGCGATTTGACGTGGAATGTGAGCTTTCTCGAATCGATTATGATTTGGATACTTTTCGGAACGATTCCTTCGATCTACGTCACTCTCTCCTGTCAATGGCTTGTAATCGTGTCATTGCGATGTAATTTGTTTCATCGACATATCTAATCAATACACCAAAGAGTTGTAGCGCTATGCTTTTTTAATTATTACTTTTATATACATATGTATAAATAAACGAACTTTGTGATCGATATTTATATTTCATTTTTATCGATAGATGTATTCATTTAGAATTAGTTTGCGTTACATATATTATAGAATCTCCGAAATAAATGCGCATTTATCTATAAAAGTAAGATATGAGTACAGACCACAAAATTTAATTGTTTATTTACGTGTGAATTAAATATATATTTCCTATATTTTTATGTATTTTTTGTTATTTATTATATATTTAAAAAATTTTTGTTATATATATCTCTCATAATTGAGTCTTGAATGTCTAAAGTTATTAAATATATCTTTTAGCTGTTTATCATTGCAAGTTACTTGTATTGCGTTAACAAACTTATTATTATTTTACTATAGTTCCAAGAAGAGAGAAGCTCGGAAAAAAAAGAAAGAGGCGGCGCATGCAGCCAGTGAAAATCACAACAATAACAAGGAGGAGAAAGAAATGCCTAGCGCATGCAATATCTCTATAAAGGATATCCAAATGGCAATGGAAGTATTCAATATACAACAAAAACCTGCCAAAACTCAGGAGGAAGCAATGCAAAAGTCTTATCAATTTTGGAGTACACAACCTGTACCAAAAATGGGTGAGCTATTAAATCACATAAAGATTTATTTATTTTATATTATTTTTTCTAAATTTATATTATTGATTCCAGATGAAAAAATTGTACGCAATGAGCCAATTGAGCCTGATAAGACATCTGTTAGAGCAGAGCCATATTCGCTACCTGCTGATTTTCAGTGGGATACTTTGAATTTAGATGATCCTCTGGTTTTATCGGAACTGTATACGTTACTCTCAGAGAATTATGTCGAAGATGACGATGCTATGTTCAGATTTGATTACCCTCCAAACTTTTTGAAATGGGCCTTGCAGCCTCCTGGCTGGTGCAAAGAATGGCATTGTGGTGTGCGAGTGAGCAAGAGCGGACGTCTAGTCGGTTTTATTTCCGCTATTCCAGCCACTTTACGCGTCTATAATCAGTAGGTATAATACGCTTGCATAATTGCCCACTTCGCAATATAATGCTGTAAAAATGTTTTCAGTACTCAGAAAATGGTGGAAATCAATTTTCTATGTGTGCATAAAAAGTTGAGATCGAAGAGAGTAGCACCTGTATTGATACGCGAAATTACAAGGAGAGTAAATCTGAAGGGCATCTTTCAGGCCGTGTACACTGCCGGAGTCGTTTTACCAAAACCTATCGCTACATGCAGGTCAGTTTAGATAAATATACGAGAACTTTGCTTGACTAATTGTTAATTAATTGACATGTATGTATTTAGGTACTGGCATCGATCATTAAATCCAAAGAAATTAATCGACATCAAGTTCTCCCATCTTACTCGCAACATGACAATGCAGAGGACTTTAAAGCTATATAAACTGCCAGAGAATACAAAAGTACCGGGTTTCAGAAAATTGGTTTACACAGATATACCACAAGCGCATAAGATATTGACGGAAGTAAGTATAAAGCCTGAATTTTTCGGCACATTTGATGATTCGTAATCTCCATTTCTAACATCAAAAAGAGAAAGATTTCTGTTTTTGGAATTTTGATTTAATAGAACTTATATGTAAATTTTAAAAATATTCTTACTGCACATTGACAACACGGTTAATTGGATTTGAAACGTATTTGCATATTTGAGTATTGTTAAACCAAAATTTTTTTTGACCGAAAATAGGATTTGTTCTTGTCGGTTTAATTTTCACTTGTAATTCTTCATTTTTAATATTTATATTTGTATTACAGTATCTGGAAAAGTTCGATCTCGCTCCAGTATTCTCAGTCGAAGAGTTTGAACATTGGTTTCTGCCGCAAGCTGGTATTATTAACAGCTTCGTCGTGGAGAAGGAAGGGAAAATCACCGATATGGTGAGCTATTATACATTACCGAGTTCCATTATGCATCATCAAACGCACAAAACCCTTAAGGCTGCGTATAGTTTCTACAATGTGTCTACCACAACACCATGGCTCGAACTAATGATGGATGCCTTAATATCAGCGCGTGACGTAAGTTTATTTCTTACATTTATCGCACTTTTCAAACAAGAATCAAACGTAACACAAGTTCTTCGTTTCCAGTTGGGTTTTGACGTGTTTAACGCATTAGATCTCATGGACAACAAGGAGTTCTTAGAACCTCTCAAATTCGGGATTGGCGATGGCAATCTTCAATACTATCTATACAATTGGCGTTGCCCCAGCATGACACCTGGCAAGATCGGTCTTGTGCTCCAGTAGACTCTAGTTAAAAAAAAAAATCGCTATTTAGAGAAAGAGAGAGGACATCTTTTGCATGTGTGATCTCGTACAAGAGATTAAAAAATAGCGATTAAGTATGAGCGAACAGAGGATATATAGCAACGCAATAAAGACAGCGTTGTTAAACAGGGATAAGGACAACTTTAATCTTTCTTACCAATAGGAGTATATAAACGTAATTGCGATGGTCAAAGAGAATTTGAGATTTCTTGTAGAATCGTCACTCGAATGAATAACTCAATTCCTCGAAAATCGCTCTTGATTTCGTCATTGGCGCCTTTGAAGACTCTAGATTGAATTATATACGATCGGGACTATAATGAAAATTGTGCAGCATTGTACAGCGCACGTGTATATACGTATCTGCGTAACTCGAGCAAATGTAGATAAGCATTATGCAATTAATAGCAATTATGCGGGAAGCCATCCCGCATCATCCGAGAATTTTCGATTTTCAATCATGTAAGCCTTTAGACGCCAGATAACTCTTTATCCGTTTTTTTCCTTTACACCTCGGCTAATTAGACAACGTATGCCGAAGTATGAGTGACAGACAAGTTAAAAATAAAATGACATTTATTGAAAATAATTGATTTTTATTTTTTCTTACTATTTCTAATTTGTATTTTGCCCTCATTAACTTCATACCTGTCCATATTCACATAAATAAACTATTTATATTCTGAATAACGTTTCTCATGTAATTATTACAATCTATACAACGGCTGTAAAACTCGATATATATATAATCCAAGATTCGTTTCTAGCTTTGATTAGATATACGAAACACGTGTAAAGAAATCAGTCTTGTGTAATATCAAAAAGAAAAATCTTTGATTGGAATGTTAAGTATATTCTTTTATTTTTTTCTTTTAACTCCATTTTGAGAAATTAATAGCTCCAATAAAAAAAAATTTATGTATCTACAATTATATCGTTTTTTTACTCCAGTGAGTTTGAATCAATCCGAGGTCAATTAATGATGTCACATGTTCTACTTTAGGTTTCTGATTTTGGATGAATTTACAGTAGCACTTCTAGGTTAATCGATTTCCGATTCAAACCAATTATGATGAAAAACGCTATTAGAGATAGAAAAGTTTTTTTTATTTCACAGTAAGAAAACAAATTAAAAAGCTTATTACAATACATATTTCAATTTATGATTGTGTTTCAAGTTCAACAAATCGAATCGACGCAGTCTATAGATTATAGAACAATAATTATATTTGTATATTTACATATTAATATTTACATATTAATATTACTAAGCACTAAGATCTTGCTGAAAATGTTTTTTCGTCTCTCTTATTTGTGTTTATATACACATGAATTCTTTTTCAGAAAATTGCGATGCAATTCCGAAAGCACCAAGTTTTATTTCACAGTGATGTTTACATGAATTCGCGCGGAATAATTACGTCATATAAATACCTATCTATAAATTTTCTATTTTTATGTATAATAGAAAATACTTGATAAAAAATTGAATTCTTTCATATGTTGTATTCTCAAGGCACAAAGATCGCGCAACAATATATCTTTTTTATCATTATCGTGAACATCGTGAGTAAACCATCGCATGCATGGCCGACGAGCAAGGTCTTTTTGAAGATAACAGAGAAAACCTGGCGATGTACCCGTAGCGATTAACCGGTTAAAATTTACATTTCGCTTTTAGATAGAGAGGCGACGTCCGAGTAACGACGGTCCTTCGATAAGTTTACAGACCCGTCGTGTGCACAAACGATCGATCAATGACGTTGAACAGACAGGAGGACGCGGATGGCGTTCTACCTTGAACGAATATTACATACAACAGTCGGATGATATCGTTGACGATCGGCAGATATAGGCCGAGCATAACTATTACTTGTTTAAAGCCGCTTTTTTCTAGCAGCGCGAAATTTACATCTAAATATATTCAAATTTCTAGTGAAACTGATGTGAACGTACGTCGGCCCTTAGTTAATGCAATGGGGCTAAACGACGATCAGAAAAACTGAGTCAGGGATACAATAAATAGGGGCTTGTTGTAATACTTGCGAACGTGACGTGGTTTTCTTACAAGGAAGCCAATAATATGGTCTAACAAAATTGTCATACTTTCATTAATTTTTTTTATCGTAAAAAAGTAATATTTATATGTTAAATAATAACGTTTGAATGTAGTGTAACGTTTTATATACATAAATATTTATGAATTGAATAATTTATTAATCGAATCTTGCAATTTTTATGTGTGTTATATTTTTATTTATGATTTTTTAATAATGCAAATATAAACAAAAATTTTTACGATATAAAAAAGAAGTATGTTTTATCAAAGTCATTAGTTTTTCATTAAAATTTCTGCAGTATATGAATTGTTTCTGATAATAACAAAAATACGATGTAGTATGTCAAATACAATATTTATATATCATGACAGTAAATAATTGCAAAAACATATCTCTTAGCGCACCTTTATTGAAATTAAACTTTTTTTATTACCAATTCTCTTACAATAAAATATTTCTTGCGACTTCAAAAACCTCGAAGAAATTCCTCTTGTATATGAGGTGGTCATCTGATCATGATCTTATTAACTACTTGTTAACTCTGATCGCTTTAAAGTGACGGAAAGTTTTTCATCATGGAAATAAAGAGAAAGATAATGTTTCTTTCACGAGAGAATGCATCGTGTTACATCATCCAGAAAGTTTCTGACCAGACACGCTTGTATCGATCTCAGGTCGTGTTAATGGTAATGTCGATAGATGCTCATCGAGCGCAATATAGTTACTCGCGGACGCACACGTGCCCTTTGTACTGCAGCATAATAATAAGCAAGAAAAGAGAAAAAACGAGAAGAGGGAAACGTGCAAAAAGCGGAAACGTCGAATCATCGAACAATACCCGGAGCCAGATAACACTATGAGGCGTGGACGAACAGGAGTAGGTGGGGAAGACATGAGAAGCACGATGTGAAATAAATACTGGTCTGAAATCGAGCGGAATTCAGTCGCATGCTTAGTGTACTAACAACATAAACGTCTGATCACTGTGAAAGAAACCCTCTTCTCGCAAAAGTCCCAATTGTTTGGCACCATCTCATCAATTATTAGTGACGTCTCGATACCGCAAAACTTCCGAGACGTTTGAACGTAGTTTGTAATTAATCAACGAGAGACTTTGTCGAAGTTTGTATTCTGCTCCAAACTTGGATCGGGCTATCACGATGCTACTTCGATATTCTTTGATCCTTGCCTTCGCGTCTGTCGCAGCCGCCACTTTTCTCGGGTATCTCGCTCAAAACATTATTACATATTTTTTAATCCTTTGGAAATTCGTTTAAAAACAATTTATTTTTTAATTTTTAAATAATTTGTCGACTTTCTTGCGTATCTATCAGATAGAATCGTGAGATACTTAAAAATTTGTAAGAAAATATCTGGCAGATATCAAAGAAGGATAACAAATTGCTTGAAAATAGGTAAAACCAAAATACAGTTGTATTTTTTTAAATTGACTTGTATTATAAATATATTTTAAAATGTTCTGTCATGTCTTCTTAGATTAAATACATTGTTACATAGTTATTAGTACGAGGGTTGCTAATCCAATTTAGAGATTCTATTATAAATACAAGGCGTCTGAAAGGATCCGGTAGACCGAAAATATCTTATCTAATGGGTGTCATTGTCCACGCTTACGAATCACCTCGTGTTTCTGTTCAGCTGGGGCACAACGACTCTCCAGTCAAACAATTCGCGGAAGTTTGACGTTTATTGGAACGTGCCTACCTTTATGTGCAATCAGTACAACGTGATATTCGATGATCTCAAGGATTTTGGAATTCATCAAAATACGATGGATGAGTTTCGCGGAGAAGAAATTGCAATCCTTTATGATCCCGGAATGTTTCCGGCGTTATTGACCGATAAAACTGGTGAGTTAAAACTGCATTTTATCATTAAATAAAATTATTCAAAAATATCTAGCAAACATAATTGTTAATTATTTGGCGATGTATGTTGGGAGCGGTTCCTAATAATAAAAAAATTTCGGTATAACTATTATAACTCAGCGGTTTATTCCAATGATTTTGAAGCTCGTCTTTCCACACAAAATATTATTCCGTGTTGCTAATCCTTGTTGTTAATCGCTATTATTTATGTCTATATGTCCTTACAATTTTAAATAATTGATTAATTTCTTGGAGAGCAATTTATTATTGTAACTGTTCAAAAGTTGAATTAATATGATTATCGATGTAATACAAAATAACGAAACTTTTATTCTACTCCATTTAAATGCCCGAATGTAAATAGTCAATAGACAAAAGAAGCTAATCAATTTAAAAAGTCTATGTCTATTGTCTGTGTTAACACCAAAAAGGTGTGTACACTGTTCTCTGTGTGTGCACTCATATGTGTACAAGCTGAACAAATATATGCTGCGTGCATATGCATGTATATTCGATTTTCCGGCGAGTCGTGGCGATATAACTGCCGCAATTATAATTTTCCACGCAATAATGTAACTATTACGTATTATATAATTATTATACGTTATATTGCAGTTATATATATTATTGAGTGAGAAAACTATTTTACATTTAACAATTATTTTACTGTTAGTTGATGTTTGCTGGATCTATAAAAAAGCATTTTTTAATAATTTTTTTAGATATCTATTTATAAGTTTAAGCAAATTTATTTAAAATATTTTGTTTAATTTATCGACTTTCTTGCATATCTGTTAGATACAATTGAGTATTTTTAGTTTTATCAGTTTTCAAGTAATTTGTCGTCCTTCCTTGGTATCTGCCAGATATGAAAATATTTCTTTTATTAATATTAATTTTGCTATTTTGGCTTTTTGAATTTTTTGAATTTTTACATTGTTTCGATTACTGAAGTAATTAATTCTTGTATTTTTAGGGACCATAACAAACGTAAGAAACGGCGGTGTTCCTCAAGAAGGTGATCTGAAAAAACATCTCGAGATGTTCCAAAAGAACTTGATTAAACAAATCCCAGACGGGTCGTTTAGCGGTATTGGTGTGATAGACTTTGAGAGCTGGCGACCTATCTTCCGACAAAATTGGGCCTCTCTCGAGCCCTACAAAACTCTGTCTATAAAGCTAGAACATAAGAGACATCCCTTTTGGAACGAAAGCGCCGTTAAAAAGGAAGCGAAGCGTCGCTTCGAAAAATATGCCAGAATATTTATGGAGGAGACATTGAATATGGCAAAGAAGCTTCGACCTAAAGCTAAATGGGGTTATTACGGTTATCCACATTGCTTTAATCAGACTCCTGGCCAACCTACTGCACATTGCAATCGTCAGACTATGGCAGAGAACAACGAGTGAGTACATATATGTACCGACGAAAATCAATAATTCAACATCCGATAGCGTGCGTATAATTTAGTAGCATATATGTAAGCGCGTCATTACATTAAATTTTACACGGAATGTACTAATCTCGAGATAATCTCGCGATCCTCGCAGCTTGACATCGGGGACGTGTTATCGCTTCACCGCTGCGCCAGGTGAAAGAATTTACAGTCTGCCCCACAACAACATATACCCTATCTGCAAGAAAATTTAATTTATTAGAATTTTAAAAAAGTATATACTATTTTAAAATACATTTAATGACCTATTTTATTATTGCTTAATATATGTCATTCAAATCCCATTGTTTATATATTTTGACAACTTTTGAACCGCCTGGAAACTCGAAAATGACACACAATCTTAGACTAGCCAGTACAATCACCTGAAGGAAATTAAATAAAAAAAATTGAGCTTTTATGAAGAAAAAGCTTTAAGGAAAACATTATCACACGATACACTTTATCTGAAAGACGTTTTGAGAATATCCTCTGAAGATCTTCAGGACTTTTCTTTGAAAGTATGCGCTGTATGAATATA
>NW_012130119.1:1636635-1646633 GCF_000143395.1 Atta cephalotes | reverse complement strand
ATATAGGATGTTCCGTAAGAACGTTTAGAGCGAGATTTTTGAAGTCATTTAGAGATAAAAATTCTAATACCAAAGTGTTGAGATCATAATAATTATATAATATAATAATAGTATAATTAGAAATATTATAATAATTTTATCTTTTCATATTTTACAACAATATTATCTTTACATCAATGTTATATCAAGAGACCACAATTAACTTTCGAAATTTTAGTTTAATATATTATTTTGTGTTATGTTATGTACATAATATGTATAGTTAAGTCCTTGCTTTAAAAGGCTATATATAAGCTGTAAGTTGTAAGTGATGATATATTTGCCACAGAATTTATAATTTTAGGCCGCAAGAATTGAGCTTTGCTCAATTCGTTTAAGTTTAATGGTTAAAGCCTAAAGACTGCGCAAAAACAGTTTAAGGACAGAAATTATTGTCACTTAATCACTTTCGACTTATGATTTAAGGCGTCTTAAAGAAAGATTGTGGACCAAGCATATCATACCTGAATAAACTAGGCAGTAGTTAACTTTAAATGCTTATTATTTAAAAATTATTATAACCTTAATATAATAATTTTGAATATTATAATTTTCGTCTTAAAATTATCTTAAGAATCTCTCTTACATAAGCGTTGTTAGGATTTATACGAAAGACGCTGTAATAATATGCGAAGCAGTTACTATCAAATCTGCAAATATATATAAGATCGTTTTCTATCAATTACATTTAAAAACTAGTTGAAAATATGACCAGACGTTGTCATTTTAATCAAGTACAACGAAGAACAATAGCAATTGGATGATATATTAGGCAATAATGAAATAGATTATTGAATGTTAATGAAATAGATCATTGTACTTAACAAAAAAATTCTTTTTTTAAATTCTCATGCATAAACTTCTTGAAAATATATATATGGCTTTTATGGGACTGACTGTACGTATAGTATTTAATTCGCGGCTAATTTACGATAATGACATCACCCGGACACAAGACGATTGAGGATCAACGTATTAAGATTACGGTGTTTATATCGAAATAGGTCAATGTCGAGGACATCAGAGTGTTAAAAAGCAATTTCGTTACCGGCGCGTTATCTAATCACGCGAAACGATAAAGAAGCAGCCGAGCATCAATGTAATCGGAGGTAATCACGAGCAACAATTTCCATAGAATGTCTTGGCTCTTCACGCTCGAGGACGTGTACTTGTCTTCCGTGTACTTGAGACAGGAGATCAAAGGAGAAGATCGGGTGGGCTTCGTGAAGGGTAGAGTATCCGAGGCGTTACGTATGGCAGGCAAAATTCTGCGCAAACAACAAGTTCTTCCCTATTACTGGTTCAAGTATCAGGATAACAGAGATAATTTCTTAAGTGAGGTAAGTTCTTTTGAGTTCTTTGAACATCAGATATTGGTGTCAAGAAAATTTATCGAGAATTTATCTGCACAGAAAGACACGGAGAACACATTTAACACGATCGTCAACCTTGGCGCTGACGGTTTGATTATTTGGGGTAGTTCTGAAGATACAAATACAGAACAGAAATGCAAGGATCTGCTACAATATGTGAGAACAGTTCTGGGACCAGCGATAAAGCGAATCAAATATAATTCTAAGTAGCGAAATAACACAAAGTTTTAGAGAAATTGCACTATCTCCAGTACAAATCTTTTTTTTTGCTAATTTAGTCAATAACTCTTAATACACACGATGATTTTTCGATCTTTTTTTACATGCGATAGATTGTTCGCGTCCCAGATTAATTTTCATTGTTTTTACAAGTATACAAAAATTATTAAGTAATTTTTATGTATACTTGAATCCTAATTGGTTTGGAAACATATTCGCTTTAAAATTTCCTTAATTGATTCGCAGATCCGGTACATTTTAAATTAATGTTTTGATTAAAATTAACTGAACGATTCCTTTTTTTTAGATCGGTATCTGAAAAATTGATTATATAAGTTTGTGGAAAACATTTATTATAAATAATTTTTCACAATTTTTTGTAATTACAAAAAATGTCTTGATCCACTGGATTTGTGAATACTGATTAGGGTTAACATTTTTAGAACGTATTTGTAAAGTTCAAATGCATTTAAAAAAATAAAAGATAGAGACTATTATTTAGCCAGTTGTTTCTAATATTTTAAAGAAAAGAAATATATGGAACACGAATGATCTAATCGTGTGAATTAAGGGTTAATTTCTAATTCGATTTAGATTAAAGTGGACACATTTAGGCTCCTTAGGCGCATTTGGCAAGATGTAACATTTGCAAATTTAACAAGTATAGTGCAAATATTTAATAAGCTTCGAGGAGCCGTAGATCGGGGGAACCGGGGGCTAAGATGATGAGAGAGACTGAGGGAAGGAGAGGGAGGCAGCTTCCAGTTGACCGGCTCCGAATTCTTGCGGATCAGCGGCAACCCTAGTGATCTCGTTAACGTCAGCGGAGGCGCGCGTCGCGGTGTCCGGCTCGCCATCCCTGAATCCTCCTCTTCGTCACCTTCGCGCCGCGCATCTCCCTGAGACCGGCAATCGCGTTCGCAGCTCGGTCTCTCTCGGCTACGATCGATGAGCGCGCGATGTCGGCGTACGACAAGTTTTACTGGTTCGCGATGTAACGCCTCGGGCGATATGCTTTTTACAGTACGCGCGACGCGTTTTGTAGAGAGGTGGTAGCTGGGGAGATCTCTTTCCCTTGCTCACGGTTGATCTCTCTTCCCCTCCTCGCATCATTGGCCCCGTCGTCCTTTCTCTCCGCTTTGTTGCACCTGCGGAGAACGTCGATGCCGAGGCGCGAGATCGACGAAGAGGGAGAACGGAACGGGAACGCGGCGCGGAACGGGAACCGAACGCGTACCGCGAGTAGAAGGAGGAGCTGAAGGAGAGAACCCAGTGGTGGAGGTGGAGGAAGAAGAAGAGAAGGAGGCGGCGGGCAAGGCGGAAGGAGGAGGAGAACGGAACACGAGAGATCGGCAGCACAGTTTCGTGTTCAGCTTAGCTCGGTTCGGCTCTCTCAGTTTTATAGTATCGAAAACCATCAAGTACTCGAAAAGGTCTCGTACGCATTCCCTTCGAACGGTTCCGCGCACTCACCAGACAGAGAGTCCGGAGGTTGCGATTTCTCTCCTTCTCTCTCCGTCAGCTCGCGAGAGACGCGAGATTCTTAGTCGCCCGAGCGGCGACTAGAATACCTGTTGCTCTGCGTGCTCACGCGAGGAGACCGGCGACGTGTTGGTGCGCAGTTCGCGGGCGAAACAGCGACAACGAAGGTGACGTGTACGCCGAGGTGAGTGACAATCCCTCTAAGGGAAAGCCAAGGTTTCCTGGGTTGGTTATAGGTTCTTTGACACACCTGAGACCAAATCGCGAAGCGAGCCTCCGCAAACAAGTCTTAACTCGCATTTGAGATAGACTCCTCATCGGCTGCTACGACTTGGACTTGATCTTCAGCTGCTCCGGAAATCGCTAACTCTCAGAAAGCGAGTCTGTATTCAGCGAGAGCTTGTCTGTCTCTTGCGAAATTTGAAGCGCATTCGTTCTCGCGTATCTGTTCACATATGTGTATGAACATATGCATATGTATATGTGCATGAATGCATGTATATTTCGCATGCGTATGCATATATACGCGAATGCTCTCGCGTCGACGCCTATACGTGCATACGCGACGATAGACGCATTCTCATCGCTCCGGAATTCTGCGTATATTGATGAAAGATAGTGAAAACTTCAGAGATTCCCATCATTCAATTCTATTAACAATCTCGAGCAATATTGTCTGCAATTGAGGTTTATCAAAGCTATTGCATCTCATTCTATAAAAAACAAGGGTAGAGAATGAGAGAGCACAACTCCCTAATGTAGCACAAGATTTGTAATTCTGGCTTGATTTGAAGTGTGACGGTATATTGATTCGTGCATATTGCTTTCCTTTTTTTATCTTCATTAAAAAGAAGGAATGCAATCATATGAATATCGATATTCGTCAAGCCAATTATTCTCCCAATTACAAGTTTTAGACAGTACTAATTTAGGAGAAATGATCTTTAGATACCGTCGGTCCTTGTATCTAGAGATCATTTCCCCTAAATTAGTACAGTCTGGCTTAAAATCCTCCGTAAGTTTACGATTTCTTCTTCGTGTATTCGCTGACATGTATTGCGAGAATGCAAATACAATTTCTCTGATACCTCCACTTCGACGAACGAGGAACCCAACACCAGCTGATCGAATTACGATGATCGCGGTCCTCCTCCTTCGTGGGCGAGAGGTCCGGGGATGAACTCGAGCGATACAGAAGCCTATCCAAAACGTTTCGGCCACTAATCCTAATGCCCGGACCCCTATTCCGGACTTAATGATAGCTCTTCTTAGACGCAACAGTTAAGTTCCAAGCTAAACTGTTGCGCGGTAGCGAACCCATAATCGGTTCCTTTCTAACGGAGACTGTCCACGATTGGTCCACAGCTCACAGCTACCGTCCGACTTAATTGGTCGGTCTTATAGGTTTGACAAGGTGAGAATATTAACATTTCGGGATTCCGAATCGGCATCGAAGATTATCGAGCGTTGTAATGTCTCTCACAAATAAAATACTTGAAAATATATTCTCTCTTGAATATCTTCATTTTTAATATCAAATAAAAATCTTTGCTGGAACTATGATTAAATCTTTTAATAGAAAATGTAAAATTTTTATAGAGAATGTTAAGTTTTAGTTGTTTCTTGGTTAACAATAAAAGCGGAGTTAAGTGTATCAATTATCTTGGGAAAATATTTTGAACGTGAGAAAAATTGTTATTAAAGGTTGTTAAGTTATTAAATTATTATTAAAATTAAAACAAATCTATTATATTTAATGATAAAAAGTTAAGTAAGATATCAAGACATTCCGGGAGTGAAACAATAAAGCCCGTTATGTTACTTAAATATATATGATTAGAAGATTATAAAATAATCTCCTCCAATTATATGTGTTTAAGTATGAAATAATTTTTGAGCAATTAACGAGTGACGAAGAATCAGATACAATGATTATTTGATTTAAAATTTTATCTTTAAATAACAAATATGCTTAGCTAGTTATACATTTAAATACTAATAATATAGTTTTTATTGCTTGATTCTTGATTCTTTTATATTGATGAGATTATTTAACAACTTTTAGATATATTGTTTTATTATCCCCCTTATCTGTTTCTCTTTTTTATATTTCCTTTTTGTTTTACTTCAGGATTTATTACTTGAAAAAACTTGGAAAAATCTGGAATTTTCAGAGAATACATTTTATATTCCCGAAAACCTGGGATTTTTATAGAATTTTATCGGAATTCGGAGAAATTTCTGGAATTTTACCTTTAAATTTAAACTTTGTCTTTTTTTAAAAACATTATTCCTTTGATCATTTTTTTCTTTATGCAAAATGATAATTGATTAGTTCATAATAATAATAACAATAAATATGGATAAATAAGCATAACAATAAATATGGCACATATCCGTATATATTTACATATTTGCGAGTTTTTACAAAGAAATTAGAATGACAGTAGAAATTAATATTCAGCAGAATAGAGTAACTCATATTACCGATATTACATTCGCCTTTTCTATACTATTCTATAGAGATTTCGCAGTTTCAATTTTAGAAAATGATACATACAGTTAATATTGTATTTATGTGTAAAATCTCTAATTTTTACTAATTTTCAATATATACTTCATTTACGTTTACATTTCAATTTCACTTCTTTATTTTAAAGTCGTATTAAAAGATTCTTTAATCTGTTCAATTCAAGAATTCTTAATTTTTTACAAGATTTCAGTAAATACTCTATCTTCTCTCTTTAAAAATGTTATCATAATTATCTTAATTATAGATTGTCTTTATCATGATTGGCATTATGTTATTAATATAATGTGTAATATTGCAAAACTCAGATATTTTTATTTTTAAGATAAAGCTTCGTCGAAGGATTACTTGTGAATTATTTTACGTTCTATATTCTTTTGAACGTGAGAAATTTAAAAAAAATACCTTCACAGAAAAATTGATGAAGCATATAACAGGATACTTTTGAGCAACAATAGAAAAAGGATGGACTAATTCGCAATTAGTTCCTCTTTGTCTTTCACGTAAACAAGGAAAGGAGGAAGAGTGCTAAAGGGGTTTTGGTCGGGCAATCGGGTCGAGAGGAGGGGGTGGGGGGGACGGCTGGTAGCGCCAGAAGTAGCTGGCAGGCTCGAGGAAGACGAAAGGGACCGTTTTAAAGAGGCGAACATTAAAAACAACAATGTCATTACATTTTAACGACCTGTTCTTTGGCTCTACCCTCCCTTTTAAGAGCATTCGCTTGCAGGTATGTGGTCCGCGTTCACGGGGGCCACCATGCCGAGGGGGCCTCTACAGTATCGCGCACACGAGTCGCGTGTGCTGTGCGTATGCGGGGCCACCTCGTGCCTTATCACTTCCACCTTCATTTTCTCTTTCCACGTAAACTTAGAGCTCCATGCGAAATAAGAACAAGTTTACACAGTTTACAAAGTTTACACAGTGAATTTTAGAGCAAACATATCTTTCGAAAACACATACAGAATTCGATTTAGAAAAGAAAATTGTTTCAACGTCAACAATTGAATCAAGCTACTTTCTTCAAATATTTCCGTAGGAAAGATTTGTATGCGATTTTTTTGTGAAAAAGAAATAAAGCAAACGAAAAATTGACTTATTTTAAATACGAGCTACTTTATCACGAATGGGGCAAAGCTCGTGTAAGTCCTCTTCCGCCTGGTTCGTCCCCATCCTCCGGCCCCTTTCCACGGACTCCAGTTCGTTCCCTACACGCGTTCCGGGCACGCCGTGCAGCCCGCGAAGAATTAGTATGGGCGAAGAAACAAAAGCACGAGGAATCGCGGAGGGATCAGCGACGACGGAGAAGATAGAGAAAAAAAAGGAGCCGAAATGGCGCCACACGTTCAGCGTGTTTTCGGGGCATCCCCCAGCGCTGTTGGCAAACTCTTTTTTTCGGCGCCGTCCATCTCCCTCGTACCCATCCATTCTTCTCTCCTTCTCACACCCTGCGGGCCTACCTCGCCTTCTCTTTCCTTTCTCCGGATATTCTCGCGCTATCCGCACCCTCGCGCAACCGACTTCTCTTTTATTTCCTTACTCCTTCTCTATTCTTCAAGCTCATCCTGTACCCCCAGGCCATCTATTAGTTCGCCCACGGTACTTCAATATTTTAAAGAGTAAAAAAGGAGAAAAAAATATAAAAAAAGAAAAAAAAGAAGGCCATGCCGGCGTCCCAACGAAATGTGAAATTAGGGTATGTCAAAACGGGGGGGGGAGGTGGAGATTTTCATTAAAACCAATGGGAGATTAAAGCTCGAGACACCTAATTATGGATATATCACTCGCCGTCATCTCCGGATCGCTCGACCACGCACCGGATCATTAAGTTCGGGAGATTGAACTTCAGGACGATCAGATCTCTCTATCTTGACAGAATATTATACACGGATCGTAGGTTGACCGTTGCGTATACAGCTTTGGCATCACAAGAGACGAGAATACTATCATTTTCTTCTACTGGATGATTTCATTACGAGAAAAACAGCGCGTTGTGATTACGTGAGTAATCGCGCGAGCCCGCGTGATTATATACGCGCGATCTATGTCTCTTACCGATGAGAGAATGCTGGTGAAGGTAGTTGAGTTATGAGGAGAGAGAATTGATTGTATAAAAATATCTGTACTTTTGTTTGATATGCGAGAGTATACGATCGCAGAATACTTTTCGCTGATAAATAAATTTTTTCTTTGCTGCTTCTCTGCAACGCGAAATGCAGTGTATATTCAGGGTATTAGAAAAAAACCATTCAGCATTTAAATGATAGTACACACTATATTGAGTAAAAAAGCTCTAGTGAATATAAATAGAAAACTCAATCGTTTTTGTAAGTACTTTAAAGGAGAAGTATTATGATAGATTCGAATTTAATGTGCCATATTTTCAATTTTGGTTTTTTAGTATAAAAATTGTACAACACTTTTTTATTTTCATAAAAAACAGTAGAATTATGAAAAAAGAATGCTATTAATTGCCATTGTTTTTTTTCTTATATTAATAGAATATGATGTTATAACTTCATCCACTTTTGAGTATCCGTAAAGTTAGCACGACATTCTATTAATATAAAATTATAAAAAAATAATATATGACAGTTCCAGTAGCATTTTTTTTTATAGTTCTACAGTTCCTCATAAAAATAAAAAAGAATTCCGTATTTTTTATACTAAAATTGAAAAACTACAGCCTAAACTCTGTTTAAAAATAATTGTAGAATATAAATCTCTGCTAATACTAATGAGAAAGACTCGCTGCAAAGGACTTGCAATAAATTATCAGCATGACACTTTTTCTCTAATAAATATAGGAAATGCGGCTTGCATTTTTGTAAAAACTTTGTACCTATTTCTTCTTCATCGTTAAATGTTTGACTTTGAGGATAACACATTAATGTATATAGTATACTTAATCTACTTCGATTACATATAACTTTCATAAAATTGAATATAACGTAAAACATTTTTTTTCAATTGAAATATTGGATATTACTCAAGTAACAAGGTGTTGATAACATTTCTTATAAGTGTTTATTAGCAAAATTACATAAAAAAAGAAAATAAAAAAATGAAATCTTAAATCACAAATCAATGACGTAATATATTTATAACTTTAAAATTACGATATAATTAAGATAAGAATACATAATCTTAGACAGTACGTAAATTAAAATACATTAGACAGTAATGTAAATTAAAATACAAATTTTTTTTATAAATAATACTATTTAACATCAAAATTCTCTCCAAAGTATTACAATACATATTCCAAAGATTTTTTCGCGTTTAACTCGATGCTGTTGACAGACTTTGCATAGCATGTCAATATTTTGAGTAAATTGACATAAAATAAACCAAAAACGTAAATAATGGTGTACATATATTTGTTTACTTACAATTAATGTTTAACTAAGATAGTATAAATTATTAATAATTATTAATAATTATTAATAATTATTAATAACTATTAATAATTTTTTATTTATTATTCATTTATTAAATATAATTTAAGAATGATTAAATGATATATTTATGATAATAAATCGTCATAAATATTACGTTTTTTTTACATCATTAGTTAATTTAATGATGAAAAAGGACGTTATAATAACTCGTCGTTATAATAACGACATCTAGAAAGGAAGGGGAAGAAACGTAATCAAGTAACGATATCAAGAATCTTTAGTACATAATAAAAAAGTTACGAACAGTGAAAGAAGCATTGAAAAAGATATGCCATATCGAAAGATGTTTAAGGATTATTTTACTTTCCATGTTTTTATTTTTAAAACAAGAGAAAATAAATGTTACAATATTTACTTTTACTCTTCTATAAAATCTTCTGTCATTATAAAACGTAAATGAAAAAAATCTTGTTGACTTCTTCATCGTTGACATCATCGATACGTATAAATATCGTGCTATCTTGACGTTTCAGTCGATATTTCTTACGATTTAATTTATTTAAAGCTAAAACGTGTGATACTCATTGCGCTTTTATAACGCTCCATTTCGTCGACCATTGCGCTGTTGACGGAGGATAGATGAAGAAGAATGAACGATCAAGAGGATCGATGGAAAATCGTCGGAGATTTCGATGAGGCACACACATGGGCGGACAGGCGCGGCGCTCTTTGTACCGGCACCGCCTAGGCTCGAGGGCGCGTCAAATTTGCTTGAAAATCAAATTAATCTCGCGGCTGGACGCAAGACCCTTTCTCTCGCTTCATCCTTCTTTCTTCGCTTCTATTCTACTGCCTTTCCGCTCCTTCCCGCCGCGTATCTTTCTCACTCCTCTCTCTCTCTCTCTCTCTCTCTCTCTCTTCCTTCTTCTCTTCTTCTTCTTCTTCTTCTTCTTCTTC
>NW_012130119.1:1632878-1636346 GCF_000143395.1 Atta cephalotes | reverse complement strand
TCCTCTCTCTCTCTCTCTCTCTCTCTCTCTTTCCCTTTCGCTTTTTCTTTCTCTCTCTTTTCCTCTTGTTCTCTTCATCCTCTCTCGGTATCTCGAGGACACGAGCAAATCGAAGGAACGGGACCGAGATGGAGGCGAAGAAGGAGGTGGGCCGGAGGTCCTCCGTGCCACCGACACGGACCCAGAGGCGAGAAGAGAAGGTGGCGCAGCAACAAAGAGCTTTGGACTTCTGGCTGTGGCCATTCCAGGGCCGTAGTCATTCTACATTGCGGAATATAGAACTTCAAGCATATATTCGTTTTTTTTAAAACAATAATGTAACAATATAACGCAGAGCATTGTAATATACAAATGCGGAAAGCATGCAAAGAACGAAAAGATATATAGAAGATTACTTTCGAGTTATAAAGCAATATTGATGAAATATAATAATCTACATAATTAGAATCATAAAAATTTCTTAGACCTAGATTTAAGTAGATAAATATAAAGGAACATTTAATTATTTGATTACCATTGATATTGTTAACTGCAACTATTTGGGATATTAATCGATACTGTGAAGCGTTAAGAATAATTATAACAAAGTTAAATATATTTTACACAAAATAATATAAAATTCGATTTTACTAGCGACCTGTGATGTAAAGAAGCTGATTTTATTTTGGTGCATCTATCAATTTACCATATGTTTTATATATATATATATATATATTATTTTTTTTTATTGTATACATGAATTCATTTTTAAAATGTAATCTGCTTATAATCTACAAGTAATAATTTTGTATTTTTGAAGACATTGCATTTTAAAGATCCATTGATTCATTGTTAGTTATTGTTTTAGTTGAGTACGTTCCTGCTGCATCCTATTCGGTCATTCAAATCTCTGCTCGTAGAAATGAGACGGGCGGTCGCGCCGCGCCGTGTTACCCCACACTTCTGCGGTTTCGAAGCGTACAGGGTGATTCAACAAGAATTACTCAAGAGGACTAATTTTTGAAATGTGATACGTTTCTTCGGATTTCTCAAGTTGCATCCTGTAATCAAAGCCCTAAGCAAGAATAAGATTTATCCTTGTGATATGATAAATAGTATTATATATCGAGAGAAATAAAGAAATCAATTATTTCGTTTAACAACTATTGTATATCGTTAACTACAAAAACCTATTGAAAAACTTGCACTATTTTCTACTTTGCGCTTTCTTTTCGATTATTTCTGACATTTCAATCAGCTAGCTTCTTTCAAATTTATGAAATTGGTCTGCAATCCTGACTGCACTGTAGTTCTTAGAACTTGAAATAAAAAACGGAAGATCGAAGAGATTCTACGTGAGAATAAAGGAGGACGAAGGGTTGCGTTGCGGAACGAAGAAAAAGATCCTTCTTGTGAACTGAACATAAGATTGGATATAGTGGGAAGTCGTGGAATAGAAGGAAAAGGAACCGAAGGAGAATGAAGCAGAAAATGAAAGGACAAAGAGAAGCGGAGGAATAGGATTGAAATCGAAATGCATCGTTGGCAAGAGACGACAGAAGACGAAAAATCGATCCTCTTTCTGGAAATACTGACGACCAATTGTTCGGCGAAGGACAAGATTCTTGTCGTTGTCAGGAATTCAAGTTTCGTCCTCGATGAGGACGTGAATCCTTCGGAGGACAGCATGAGTACCTATGCAACATCGCGGGATCTCTCGACTTAGATGCTTCTTTTTTCCGGTGCAACCGAAAAAACAACGGGATCCACGTAATTGGAACCGCGTCTTTCTGATTTGACATTCGTATCAATGTCGTTGTGATTGATTCGCAGAAGATTTTACCTCTGTTAATAACCTCTGTAAATCGAAATATTTATTATATAACAAGTATTATATAACAAGTATTTAAAGCTTAAGATTTTTAATATTAGATAAAAATTTATATATTCAAACGTATATATTGTTTCAGTTATTATTATATTATTATTTTCATTTAATCTTTCTTGCTTTTTTATACACTTACTATTATTTATATAACTTTTTTTTATCTTCCAGACGGTAAGTTTATTGTGAATTCATTCAATTGTAAATCTCTTTGTCAAAGATGTCAAACAATCCGATTTTCTTTACATACATCTGTAAATTTGAATTATTATTATTAAATTATATAATTATTATATAATTATTCTTATTAAACTCAGCATTTATTTTTTTGTAGTAGTTATGTCATTTTGATTATTTGAAATTAGTGTCTTTTAACATAAATTAAGTAGATCTTACTCAGCAATTGTGTTATAGATTTTAACGACTTCAGAAGATTAAGTTGCGCAAAAAAATAAGATCTGTATAAAAGAGAGTTTAGATATATATATATAAACTAACTAAAATAAGATCTATATAAAAGAGAGTTTAGATGTATATAAACTTTCTTTATATCTAAACTTTTCCTTTACATTATTTGATTAAAATTTTAATTTTTATTGTTTTTATTTTGTTGTATTTAAATGGAGAAACACACATTCTTCTATCTTATATCTTTCAAGCGCCACATATGTCCCTTGAGTTTAAAAAATACATCCTTGGAAGGAGTACATGTTTCCATACTTTGAATTCGCCGCTATTTATGATAAGGCATCCACGACAAATTTCCTCGTTTATGTGCCAAGCTTCGAAAAAACATGAACTTTCTTTATCTCGAAAAGTTAAAATTCGAGCATGATACATTGAGATCGGGAAACAGCCTTAACAATCTATGAATGAAACGCGTCGCGTCATCATCCAATAACGAGAACCCGTTCCTTCGTATGGCGTTGAAACGAGCCGACCATAACTTTTGACGCGTCTTTTTACGGATACTTGGAGGTCGCACGCGAGCCATTTAATTAACTTCTCGGTAGCGAAAGTAATTTATCCGGATGCTATCTTTCCGTCATACTTATATGCTTCAAAATTATTGAGAAACCAGTAGTTAAACATTTCTCAATGACTTTAATATCTACGTACGTATGTTCCTTGCTGTCAACACATTAAACATATTGATTTATGAAGTTTATGAATTTTAGTTTATGAATGCGTAAATAAAAAGAAATAAACAAACCCAATACTGATAAATCTCTCACTGATATAATTCCAGTCAGTCATTGAACCCGAAAGCCTACAAGTTAAATAGCACGCTATCTCCACGATTTCAAATGGCATACCATAATCTATTCAGGAAAATAATTTTCTAGTGATCTAATACACTCGTTGTAAACTATTTTCATCTCAATATATATCATGACACAGATGAGATCAAAATTGATACAGATTTTTTCTTTCGTCTCTCCATTTTCATCGCTGAAAATAATTTCATAATCTTGATTGCGCGAATCTCTCTCTCTCTCTCTCTNCTATACTNTNTNTNTNTACTACTACTNTATNTACTTATACGTTACTTATTACGTTACTTACTTACTTACTTAACTTACTTACTTATTACTTATACTATT
>NW_012130119.1:1618147-1632858 GCF_000143395.1 Atta cephalotes | reverse complement strand
CCGTTTCTTCCTTACCTTTTACTTACTACGTACGTACGTAAAATTAAATTTAACTTAAACTTAACTTACTTACGTATTGTCGCGACTCTCTCTCTCTCTCTCTCTCTCTCTCTCTCTCTCTCTCTCTCTCTCTCTCTGTCTCTCTCTTATATTTTTAATTGTAAAAAAATACATATCACTCCTTACTTTAAAAATGATAAACAGGGTTGATTAACACACACACACACACACACACAAATTCCCCCCCTCCCCCCGTAAAATTGCTATGATATCGTCATCTATAAGCATTAAAGATTGATTTAAAAGGTTATTCTATCTTGGAGACTTTAAAATCATACATTACTTTTGAGAGGTGATTATTAAAAATCTATACATGATACAAAAAATCTTTTTATATCTATATGTTACTTGTACATATTTTGATGTACAAAAACATATGAAAATTATAATTTTAAAAAACAAAATAGCACATTTTTTGGAAGCTTGCATGTAAGAAATCCGCGGTGAACAGCAGAATAGGTTCAAGGTACGCTGTAGCCAAAGATTAAAAAATTATTTTTAATCTGCATTAAATTTGCTAGAGAATTATCTGGCAGAATTAAAAAATATTGAAAAATAAAAATGATGCACGCGTGAAAAAAAAAGTTCAATTTTTTCGTAAAAATTCGACACAAAAATGTGGATAACAAAAAAAATATGTAAGTTATCGCAAAAATCACAGGTTTCTTTAGATAATTCAATTGACAATAACTGAGCCAAATTTCAAAGCATTTAGATTGATTTTGTAATAGTTCTAGTATCCACCGTTTTCGAAAACACCATTCTGAGAAAAACGCAATTAAAGTTTCAATAACAATCCCTTTTCGTTGTATTTTAAGCACATTTTATTGTTGTATTTTTAGACACACTGATTTTTAATCGAAACCGGTATAATCTATATTAAAATTATGTATCAGTCATCTACAGTACAGATATGTAACTATAACATCAAATAATGACGGAATTATTCATAAACGGTTAACAGCGGCGTGGAGGTGCAGCATTGCTGTGCACTGCTCGACATAATCAACTGTATCATCGTTAATATTAGGAATTTCACTTTCGAATAAAAAAATTTATATTCTTAAGACTCTAAAATATCGATTAAAAAAAATTTTCATGATGGAATAATCCCTTAAAAATAATAATTATTTTATTTCTATATATACATTGTTGTAAACGTTTTGACTTACAAAATCTTTCTCAGTGCTAATAAATAATTATCTTTATTTCCTTTCATAAACTATCGAATTACATACAAAATAATCACTTTGATTAACTACATATTATAAATATATTAATAAATACATATTATTAATTACATATTATTAAATATATTATAAAAGATCGATACACCATTCCGTCAACATTTATTCCGAAGTTCTATTACAAAAATTTTTTTATAAGATCTATTATATTAAACGGACAAATGTTAAGATAAACAAAAATTTTATTATTTTACGATGACATTTTTTCGAGCTCTTAGTTCTTCTCAGCCGTATATAAATTCAAATAAAAAAAAAGTATATAGAAATAAAATAATTGTTATTTTTAAGTCAATCATTAATGGTTAATTATAAAGTTGGTTAAGTTATATATATTTATATAATATATTTATATAATATTTTTTTAAAACTAAATTAAGTTAATCGCTTATAAAATTAATTAGTTAAATTAAAAGTTGAATGAAGAAAAATCTAACTCAGTTAAAGTTACGTTGAGATGAAATTAACTTAAGTTAAATAAGAAGTTTATTTTAGGAACATTAATTTTATTAAATCAGATATTAATTTTTCTTAAAATTAGATTACTTTAAATAACAAAACAATTATAATATAGATCATTAGATAAATTTAATATTTTATTTGTTAATTATATAAAATAAAAAGAAACATATAGAAACATATTGAACAATAGAAACATAAAGAATAATAGAAACATAAAGAAACATATTTTTTGTATAATAAAAATTTAATTTTTTGTATTTCTGCATAAGTAATTGTTTTAATTTTGTAAAAGTTTAACTTTGTATTCTTTTTTACGCTGCACTTTACGTTCATTGAAAATTATATATAAACAAAAAGTTTTTATTCTTTCTCTTTATCATTCATTAAACAAAACATTAGATAAAAGTATAACGCAATAACACTGATAGCATTTCCTAAATACAGATCCAACATATCTTTGGACACTTTGGAGAGTCGCGATTATTACACAATTTTTGAGCTTCTTCTAAACTAATCTCTAATATTTAAAATTTTAGAAAATATATTAGCATATTGGCATTTAGAAAGATAAAAAGAATTTTAACTTAATAAAGAAAAAATTAATAAATTAAAGTTTTAAGGTAAATTGAATTAAAAATTATTAAGTCATTTAATTATTTTTAATGTTTTATTTAATTTTTATTTAATTTATTAACTAATCACTACCCATATTTGAAAAAATTAAGTTCTCAGAAAAAAAAAAGATTATTTTTTAACTTGGCAGAAAATTATTGACTAATCAAATAGTATGCTATAAGAGTGCAAATAGTATCGCTGAAAGAATATTTTTTCAACCTTATTAAAAATTATTTTCGTTTTACGACCTTTAAAAGCTATCCTATTTAAGTTGTGATTTTTTTATGAAGTTAGATTAAACGTTTGAATATTGATATGGAGTAATGTTTATTTAATAACTAAATACTAAAAAATAACTATTTAATAACTAAAAAATCACGTTTATTGAATTGTGATCTTATAATCATTCACCTTCTAAATATCTTAACTATTTTATTTGCATTGTCCAATACAAAGTGGAAAAATTTGGATAGCTTCGATTTCTTTATACTGTTTCAGGAATCATGGGGACGATATGGCGGCTTTCCGCAATAATGCTTTTGTTAATAATGCATTCTGCTCTACTCAGTGCTCATCGTGAACACAAGGTTTGTCTCCGTTCGTTAACGTCATCCATTAAACAATCTTTTTCCTTTAGAATTTTGTAAAAGAATAATTTTGAATTAATATTATTTAATCTGATATTTTTTCTTATACATATATTAAATTAAATAATTTACTTACAAAAAATTTAAATTTTTGTTAGGTCCACAATATCGTGCTGTATCCTGATAAGCACAGTTGGTGCAAGACGACGCCTATAAAACAGGTAGTGACATGGCCTCAGTGTTCTTCGCAGGAATTGGACAATAACGTTTGCGTCGGTGCTTGTTTCTCATATATGGTCCCTCACAGTGAACCCTCCGCACCTGGAGATCTCATAAGACCTTATTGCGATTCCTGTCAACCTCTCGATAGTGTTTGGCATACTGTAAGTTTATCAATAAACTACATATAAATTAATAAATTTAGAAATCTCTAAAAAATTTAAACAAGTATTTAACCTTTTAATTTGTAATATATAATTTATTGAGTTTGACTAAAATTTCGTTTTCAGTTTCGGTCAGTTTTGCTAAAAAATCAAAGTTTTAATTTGATTTCGGTTTTGGCCGAAATTAAGAGAAAATGTCAATAACTCGAAACTATACAACAAATTGCAACGCGCCGACGAGCATTCGAAAAACTATATGTTATCATCAGCTGATCCGTGCTGACTGCTGCAAACCACACCGACGTTATCCCTTCCTTCTTTATCCTTTTTTTTCATCAAGTCGCCATATCTAGTGCCTGAAATTCTTTATAATTTAAGGAATAATAAGATATTAATAAAATCTTATTTTTTAAATTGTACATAAATTTCACATATTTTGAAATTTTTCAATGACTCTCTGAAAATCATATGGTGTTCGTCCAATTTCGGTTTCGTTCGAACTCTAATAATTTATTAAGAATTTTTTACATGATCGTTTTTTATTTTAAAAATCTTGGATGTATAAAAATATTGAAAGTGTTTTTTCTTGGAAATAATTAAATGATGTATAAATGATAAAATATTTAAAAAATTACTTTTCTCTAATATTAATAATTCTTATAAAAAGTTCTTATAAAAATAAAAAAAGCACAATTCAATATGACATGAATTCATCAAATATCTTTCCATTTTTGAATCTGCCATTGATTGTACTATTTTGAATTTCTTCAACAATTTGACTTTGAACTTATAATCAGCGACTCAAAAAATATATAAATACAAATGTTAAGAATCTCGCAGAAGAAATGCGTCTTTATAAGGATTATATTATAGTTTCCTTCTTGCAATATGTTACTCATTTTCTTGTAAATTATGTGCGAAGAAAATTATCACGTTGATTAAAAAAATATTTTATCTTCATTATCTTGATATCCTTAATGCACCTGATAAAATTGATCGATAAAGTCATAACAAATTGTATTTTATCATTAATCTTATTTTTAAAAGTGTTTATATTTATTACATTGTTTCATTTCTTTTTATTTCTTATAATTTTTCGAGTTTTACATTCTTACTAAAAAAAAGTTTATTTTCTTAATAAAAGATTTGAATATAATTATTCAAAAATTAACTATTGAAAATTATTCCGTATTCTCAGGTTACATTAGATTGCAAAGACGAACAAAATAATCCAGTGACTATGCAAAAGAAGGTGCAGATTATCACAAACTGTTCCTGCAGTTCCTGCATGGAGACTTCAAAGATCAAGCCGGACTATAACACCTTACTGCAGTCCTTAACAGAGGAGAATTTGGACAAGAATGTGAATGTAGCACACGAGACGCCCGATTTATTGTTGGATCCGAACTTAAATGCCTCGAAGAATACAACAAGAGAATTTAACGGAACGCAAATCAATGAGCGGTTTCATCAACTCGTCAAGAAATTGAAGGAGTCGCAAAAACTGGACGAATCACATAAGGAATTGTTCTCTAAATATGAAGAAGAGGAAAACTTGGAACTCGACTTGGAAAAATTGAAGGAAAAGATTAAGAAGTACACTCAAGAAAATAAGGAAGGCCAGCATGAACATCATCATCAGCATCAGCACGAGCATCAGCATCAAAATCAACAGCAACAACAGCAGCATCTTCATCACGGACCACATCATTCTTTGGTGCTGGACTCGGACGTGAAGGAAAAGATCGACGTGGAACCACATTACTTGCACCCCGCTGTGGCTGGACAAGAGATCAGTTACCACGATAACATTCTGATGGATAAGGAGAAGAAGAAGAACTTCTAGGTTCATCGAAGCGGAATTCGTCATTGCACGAGAATCGCTTTCGTTCGCTCGCAAAATGTAGTAGTCGGTTGAGATTCACAGAAATGCATAGATATACATTTATAAGCGAACGATGGGGATACCTAGTCTACTATCTGATTTTAATTCTACGTATTTATTTACGTAACGATAATTGGATCGTGAGATATTAATTGTTGATATATTTATTAATAATTGTTTTACAAAATTACATATAATAATGATTTTATACATTTTTATGATTATTTTTACAAAAAGGAAGCAATAATCTCCATTATATTTTATATTGTGTAGCTTATCGTAAAAAAAACTTTTAAAAAAGTGACATACAAATTCAAATAAATGTAAACCCGGTATTTTGAAATTAATCCTATCGCTGATACACACGGGAAAGAAAAATCGTAAAAGCGTGCGTGAGAGAATGGAAAGATTGGGATGGGAGAAAATTCTAATATATATTTAATTGTTATTGCGTTAATTAATATTATTTAAATAGCTGCATGACAATCGGGGCGTTTACTCAATTTTAAGCATACGGAGTGACGCTTTAGTGAGATTTTATATCCTGATCGAATAAATAAAATTATATGAACGATGGTCGAGTCTGAATATCAGACTTGATACGACATCGACCTCTAAAACATATATGGATTGTATTATTCTCCTTAAAGAATAAAGACTCTCATGGTCAACATTCACGCCTTCTCAGAGAGCCTTCTAAGATTTATGCGAACATTTCTTCGTTTCCGTGTATGTTTCTCTCTGAGAAATATATGTAAGAATATTGCGCTCATGACGTTATGCTTAGAAATACTATGACATGCTTAGGAATTTTAAATCTTTCCATTTAACACGAATCTTTTCATTCTTTATATTTTCTTACATTTATTTCTCATAATTATCTTGTATTGCATGGGAAAAAATTGCTTTTGCGACGACTTCAACGCCATTCATTCGACCACGCTACAAGTGATGTGTCGAATCCAGTGTGGAATTGTCATAACTCTATATTGATAATAGCGCGATTCGATAATTTTATCGATTTCACGTGACTATTATTCACTACAAGAGGCTTGTTACCTCATTAGTTGATCAGTATATAGTGATTAAATCATACCAACAGGCAACATATAATAAGCGTTTGTTGAATCCATCCTGAAGCTGATACAATTCCACACAGGAAAAAATTTGTATTTGCAACGATTTTAGCGAGACTCGAGCACGCCTCCTTCGCATGCTAAGGCGTGTTCAGATTCCTATTTGGATGCTTCTTAGATGTCCTATCATCCTTGTTTACATTCGATAAATAACAAGAATAATATGACATCCGGAGAGCTCTCAGGTGGGAATTCGAATACGCCCCTATAAATTGTATCTAAACCAGTGTGGAGTTATCACAGTTCCAACAGCGCTACACGGCTTGAACCTTGAAGTCGCAAACGTAAATTTTTGTCCGTGTATAAGAACTCTTGATTTCTATCTTTAACAAAATTAAATTTCATTAATTTCCATTTTATTTTTTTAACTATGCTTTAACTCTTTGAGGAACATTTTCTATATTTATAAACAAATTAGTATTATTTCAAGAAAAACTTTTTATTTACGTTACAGATAAAACTTTTCTTTGTTTCATTAAGTTTTATCAATTAGGTACATATATATATAAATAAGATATATAATAGATAAGAATTAAACATTTTTTACTGAAAGGATCTTGCACACAACATCGGATTTTTTGGTCTCGGTGAAATTGATTGAAATTACAGTAAGTTATAATTCTTGACTTACTGATTAAAAGTTTCTTTAGGCAAAACTTTAAAATATGAACAGATTTTGCTATATTATTTGAAAATTGCTAATATTTGGATTTAATCAGACTGAAAAAAAATAGTATTTTTATCAATAAAACTCATTTTTTAAATATAACTGTATCTTAATATTTTATATTAATATTAATATATTTTATATTAATATTTTATATTAAGATGAATCAATTGACATAAAGAAAACACATAGTTAAAAAAAAGTATATAGTTATGCATACAAGTATGCATATTGCAAATTGCAGAATTTTTTTAAAAAATAATTATGTGTTCTAATTAGAACCAATCGCAAATATATTCTTTAAATTTTGTCATTTATGTGATCATTACAAGTGAACTATTTTCTCAAAGCGCGCGTAATTATCAATATTGGTATCTTCAATCGAGAAAGAATTTTGGCGATACAGTTTTGAAAAATTTGTCTCGACACTATCATGCGGATCTAAATCGTTGACGAATCGGCTGGCGAGCAAATGCCTTATAACGATAAGAGAAGACGACTTTTGGCCGATGGTGGTGGTAGCACATACTGCCTTAGTGTGGTGGAAAGAGAACGATCGGCGGCGTGATGTATTGGCGAAAGAGCACAGTGTCTTTCGATGCGCCGTCGCGCATTGTCGTCAATTTCTCGATCGCGCGAACGCGAGATCGCGATCGAGAAATGCTCGCGTGTCGAAAATCCACTGAAATACTCTTCCGATGAAATGGCGGTGGACTTGTCAAACCCAGCTCGATGTAGATGGAAACTCAACGGTTTTCGCCCCTATTCCTAAAATTCTACATTCAATAATTATCTTTCAAATTGTGGAGTTATTGCCATTTCGAAACATATGTACATGGGCGGAGCATTAGTCGTTCTAATCTGATATATAAAGTGTAACTAGAATCAACTTTTGGATTGTGGTTGGTGGATTAAAAGAAAAAAATATATACCTCTTATAAAAAAAATTCAGTATCTTTTCTATTGTAAGTGTTATAGGATTAGTTAAGCGTGCAACGCAAGAAGACAGTTTACATTTATCTCACGAGGAAGCAGGTTGTCGAGAACCACGAGAAAATAGTAATTTACTAGCTGTTGATCATCGAACGATATCAAGATGGATACAACAGCGAATGGTAAGACTTCTCCAGATCGTTTATCCAAGTGTATTATGAAATTGAAATGTGATTTATGAGACGAGAAAGATTAGCCTCGTCATTCTTGTCAAACTGTTTCGCTATATCGAACGTTCGCTTCGTTTGTCAATATAATATATCGTGTCCAGTTATCGGCCTTATGTTCGGAATCCTTAATACGCTAATATCACATGCGGTTGTCGTTTTAATCATACTAATTTTTATTTACTTGCACTGATAAACTTTTAAATTGTATGTACAATTTCGTGTCGCGCGACCACCAGTATGAATTCCTAAAACACCTGTTTCGTTTGATAGAAAATTTAAATCACATATGAATAATATTAGGATATCTTATATGAATAATATGATGTTATCAAATCTTATATAAATAATATTATAACATTTTATATAAATAATATAATAAACTCACGACTAAAATATGTAGATTAGAGAAATTACATTTTCGGTAAGCAACATGCTAAATTTTACACAATATAGACTTGAAATATTTCTTACTCTTTTGTGCCAATTTTCGATAGACTGTGTGCACTTTGTATATAATTTGTATATAATTTTTTGCGTCAATTTTCAGTTAACTATGTACAGTTTGTGCGTAATTTTCTACGTCAATTTCCAGTGTATATATTTTACATTAAGTAATAATCGTTATATAATAAAATGAGATATGCTAAAAAAAAAATGATTTTAAAAAGAAATATTAAGAGACTTAAGAGAAGAAATTAATATGATAATTCTCTTAGTCGCTATTCATATTAGGGTCATATTTTTGCAAAAAAATGCAAAGATAAAGTAAGGCTTTCAATTCGTTTACCCAAGCACGCGATTTATGAAATCAAAGAAAATCGTGTTAGATAAAACGTATGCAAACGTCCATGCAAATAAATATTGTAAAGTTAATATGTTTATATCTATATATAAAAACTTAAATTAATGATAATATGGCTCAATAAGAATAAAATCACATTGATAAAATATTAAATGTTTTAACAAAATTGGCTTGTAACCCTTTTATTTTACCATTATGATATATGTGGTTGTAATTATATAATATAATACATTTTTAATAAACTTTTGATTTATAAAGTATTTTATGAAGAATTTTATTTGAATAAATATACGTATAATTGATGTAACTGTTATTCAAATAAAATTCTTCATAAAATACCTTATAAATTAAAAGTTTATTGAAAATGTATTATATATATAACAGTGTATTAAAAAAAATTTGATGCCTACGTATATTACTTTTAAAAGATATTGATACAAAGGCATTTTTTAGTAATATGACCTTTCGGTAATTGATATTATTACAATATTATATTATAATTATTGCCTTTGTACTTGTCTCTATTGTCTTTTGCATTTTAAATTATGAAATACATAATTATGAAATACATAAAACTGCATACACTTATCTCCTCACCTATCTTTTTGACGGACGAATTTTTAGAAAATATAGAGAGTTAATAAGTTGTGTAAGCTTCATGCGCAGCAAGCGTATACACATAAATCCTGTCATATTACATAACCAGCAATTCTGTTTTATATTTTAGAGTTGATTATGGCGCGACTAGTCAGAAAATATATCTTTATAAGTGGATAGAAAAGCTTGTAGCTAATTTAAGTATAATTTAAATGCTGCAAGATTGATCTTCACGTAGTATCTTCTTTAATTGAGAGCTAGATATTAGCGATATCATTGCATAGAAAATTTTACTCATATATTTTTAATGGCAAGTATTAAAATAGCAAGCCGTCGCTTATATTTAATTGTATATTTAATTGCATCAAATTAAATCGAGAAAAGAACAACAAATTTAGCTAGTAATATTGTCCTCGACCTTTGCACCGTTTAAAGTCACGATCGCTTAGACAAAAGTAATATTGTTCAATTGCTAACGATATGTCACTCAGTGTTTCGACGTTGACGATCCTTTAATTCTGTTTAACACTTCAATTAAGGAAACACGTCAATCGTTATCTTCATCCAGTTTAATCGTTCAGAGAAATGTCTTTCTGCGTAAAAATGTAACCTTATATTCTCACTTTCTTTATGACTTATTTTGCTCCATAATAAAATCCACTTATTTTTCTCATATTTAATCATCAATTAATCGTGAATTTCGAATTTATTGAGAATGTCAAATGCTACGATAAAGAATGCGAATTATTAGCGGACACAAGCGATTTTAAGTATAGATAAGCAATAAACTACAAAGCTATAATTTATTTATTCATGGCGATTTCGCAACGAACTTAATGAGAATATAAATGTTCAAGCCTTATCTGTTTACTATAAAAAGCTATCCACCTGCAAACAGAAAAACACTTGTGATGCACGTTGAGACATTTTCTAAAGTTCTTTATTTGCAGGATTAGCGATCACAGTTTAAGTTATTAACCAATAAAAACTTATAACTATTATAAAAATTTGACATGAAAATATTTGTAAATATTAAAATATATATAATATATAAAATTAAAAAAATATATAATATTAAAAATAAGTATGAATAATGAAAATTTAAAAAGTAAAGGGATATTAGGAATTAATTAATACTTATAATGAAAGATAGAAATTAATAATTAAGATTAATAACATATCTACATTATATTAATAATTAATATTAATTATATTAATAATTGTATACATATATTAATGATTAATAATTAAGATTATAATAATTAGATATAGATAATAATTATATCGAAAGATAGAAATCTAAACACAAGAATATGTTCAATTAAAAATATTTGTATTGTTAAATATCTTCAAATGGGAGTTACTCCAAAATTTTATAGATATTCAGATATAACTTGTCAAAAAATAAAAGTTTTTAAATGCTCGCAACTGAGAATACGTGTCAGAAATGTGTTAGCTAAAACGAGGTATAGACCACGAGGGTCTAGTCGTTCGATATTTCAACTATGAGACCATGAGATGCGAGGGAACAAGAGGGAAATAGCAGCCAGAAACGACAGGAGGGAATCGGAGTAAAAGACGAAGAGACGAAATTGGATGAATGAAGACAGCCGGTATGATCAGTTAGCAGAGTTTGAAGCGATATATGATGGAAAAGAATGCATACCTGTTACCGGAAGCCAAATAATGACAGAAGAGAAAGTTGAATTAAATCTGATTAAGGAAAGATGATTTAAATCAGAATCATAATTAGCGAGAACGATGACGAGAAAACTCGGTCGCGCCGGCGCTAGCGAAAAAATGAGTCATGGTCGGCATCGACGATGATGTCGACGTTCGTCATCGTTATAAGTTGAGCAGCTAATGGTAGGGGAACTCCAGGTGCGGCTATACAAGAACAAAAGGATATGCATGTTCTTCCGAACTTTCGAAATGTCTTTTATAGACAAAATAAAAATCACGATTCGAATTAAAAATCTTACGAAATAATTTACTGATTTTTAATTATGCCTCTTAATTACTATTTTATTTAAGAAGAATTTATTTACAAATGATTGGTAAAATGTGTTTTTAATCTAGATTCAATTTATTTTTCAAACGGTGCGCTTCATATCGTAGAAAAAGAAAATTGGAAATATATGTTGCATTTTATAAAACATCTAAAAGAATTTGATTTTAAAATATCAAAAGAATATTTTAAGTGATAAAATTTGTGATAAAGTTAATTAAGATACAAGTCTTTAAAATAAACTGTGATCGATACTTGTTAAACACTAACTACTGTTGAGCGTTAAAAATATGAAATGATATTTCGTATGATAATCTGAATAATATATTTATCCTCGTAATATTCCTCGCAATCGGTTTTACGAAAACGAAGTGCACAAGTGCTAGATAAAACTTATCTAATGTTTGTTTTCGTAAACTATGATTGATCACGTTTCTCATCATGCGCGGACTGAAAGCTCAGTCAATAGATATTTAGTTGTCCCTGCTGGAGCATTGAACCCGTTTAACTCGCTTGACAAAGCACCCTTTTTAGATACGTTCCTGTAACCGAGTTTGCCACGACTCAGGGCGCAAGTCTTCCTCTCGGTCGGTCTCCGTGCCAAGCAATATATTCGATTCGCTCACGTTCAGAGGCAGGTCGCAATCCGGAGGAGATAAATCCCCAGCTCTACATTGCACCGTTCAACCGCGTGTTCTTCGGTATTCCACGATGAAGGAAATCTCCTTCTAGTGAAGTTTCGTCGTTTGTTTTATCAACGAGCGACGTCGGCGATCAGCAATCACGAGGAATTGCTGCGCAGCCAACCAGTTAATCAGCCAGCCAGTCTGGCCAGAGTCAGCAATTTCGAAGCTGAACTCCGAAACAACGGCGCCGCGCCGCCATTTTAGTACGAGCACATTTTCGCAAATTGTCTTGCACTTGCACGCAGCTCGCTGTAAGGAAACGTCTTGGAGTTTGAAACGCAGGACGATTTATTTGCGAGGTACAATATCCCGGTGTGCTGACGGCAACACCACGAATGAGCGCCGCACCGAAGAAACACCAGCGCGCAAAGTGATTTCTCGTAGGAGAGTGGCGTTTTCTTTTCCGTTTCTTAATTTGCAAGTGATCAAAACCGGGACATACTATTGCGTATCAACGATACCATATACCAGCACTATGAGTAAAATGCTAGACACAAACTATTGCACTGTATTCTCTGTACTTAGAAGTCCCGAAAAGAATGAAGAGTTTAAGCGAATCATCTGAAAAAATAGTGCAACGAAAGGAAAAATTATCGTTTCTCCGCGAGGACGATCGTATTCGCGAAAAGTGTAAAATCTGGTGTTCTGTGTAGAGAAGTCTTTCTCTTATCTCTCCAGTTGTCACATATACTTCATATTATCGAGAATTGAGATGTTGATATAGTCATAACAGTAATTTATTTATAGATTCGTGATTTCGGGGAATGCGCTAATATTGCGTAACTTCTTCCTCGTATTGATTGGTTTGATCGGAAGAACTTGTTTACTCATCATTAAGTATATTTATACTGTGTGAGTGCGTCTGATAATATTTCTACTGAAAAACAACCAAAACTGTTGCGTTTCTCCAGGGGAAAATCTCAGTAGTGCACGTGTAAAAAATAGTGTGCTGTCACAATCTTTCTGCCGATCGAGACATCCCGACGGCAATCCCGGATACTCCTATAACCCGTAATGTATTTGCGATCGCGCCAACGAGCAGCACAAGGGAGGCACGAGCACATAAGAGAGGCGGCAGAAGCTAGTGTAGCGGCCGCGTGCGGTCGCAGAGATCACGGATCGTCATCTTCGAGAGCTAAAGGTGGAACGCAGAGAAAAGCGAACCGTTACTGCGATCTAGTGCTAGCACCGCAGCCGCAACCGCGGCCGCTACGTGGCGGTTCCGCAGGCAGGGGCACTTCGGATCTGGTGTACTTGAAACGCGGTATGAGCGAGGGTGAACGAGCGGCGATCACGCCACGAATCGGCTGGCGAAAGCTCACCGACCCTGGCGACTGACACGAATCCAGGAAGCTGAGGGCAGGTCCAAAGCGATAGCACCAACTACTGCTATTCGCTCATCAGCATCCTTGTTCTCCTGCCACTCTCTCAACGATTGCCATCGATTTATGGTTCTGGCACAACCACGAGACGATCTTCAAAGTCCATAGAAGAACGTCATCGTCGTCATTGTTGCGTCTCCCGTGCCAGCTCGATGCCGGTCAGATGCCGGATAACACGTCGCTAAGACCTGCTACGAGGACCTTGAAGAGGGATCCCGAAATGGCGGGCAATCGGTGTCGGTAGCAGACGGGGTTAATGTCCCGAAGAGCACAATTGTTCAAACGGCACCACGTCGTACCTAGCAGCTCACCGATCGTCTTCGGCATTCTCTCCCTCTTCCCCTTTGTCTTCGCGTTTCAACATCCCAGCTGAATTTTTAATCATAGCAAGTAATTCTGTCTCACATCGAGCGATCTGAGGTGGCCTCACGGAGCACCCATATACGGACAATAATTCATTAGATACTAAGGCTAGTGTTAAATTACAATACGTAGTAGTGAAGACAAGTAACACAGGGAGTAGGTCAAAAGAAGTCGAACGAAAACATTCTTTAAAAATTTCCAGAAGAAAAATAGAAGAGACGATATTTCTATAAAAGTTAAAAAAAAATAAAGGAAAACAGATATCGCATGGAATGCGAGAGTTTAAAGAGAGTTAAAGAGAGAATTCTGTTGAAAATTTTAATCACGTTTTCCTTCTTAAGTTTCGGTTGAGCTGCATTTTTTCAGTCGCGAGCATGCCGCCCACGCCGAATAAATTAAACTTGAGCTTCACCAGAAATGCTTACAGTGTTTTTGGTAGTCGCAATGCGACCACTGCAAACGAGCATCAGCACGAGCAAAAGACGGAATTGTTGGAGGGTAAGAGAAAAAGAAGAAATATATTTACTCCCAAACATTTATTTTTCGTTTACCGACAAATTCATTTTGTGGTCATTGATAGCGCTCTACATATATATATATATATATATATATATATATATATATATATATATATAAATAACGACGTCTTCTGTTCTATCTTGTCTACTTTA
>NW_012130119.1:1607263-1618127 GCF_000143395.1 Atta cephalotes | reverse complement strand
ATTTATTTTTACGTTTTACCGTTAACTAAACTTACTATTTGTTGGTCGTATGTATAGCGTCTCTACTATATATATATATATATATATATATATATATATATATATATATATATTAAATAAACGCGCTTGTCCTGTTCTATCTTGCTACTTTATCACGATTATCCTCGATAACCGCACAATTTCCATTCTCTCTCATTCCCCTCGTGATTTGACGCGATCGGAGTTATAAAGGCTACCAGTAGTACCAGTAGTGCCGTCAGAAACGCGCCGCATTCTGCACGTCTATTGCTATATCAATAACAAGTAGAATCTTACGAAACGTCGCGGAGAAAGCGTCAGTCATACACAAAGTTCGCTATTGGTGAACGAACATTCACCAGGACGTTCGGCGTGCAAATGGCTACGCGTTGTAACAATTTTGGCGTTGTTTCAGGTACCAGAGCAAATGGCCTTCTACACTTGAAGAATGGCGTAGATTACATTAATCCTGGTGAAGAGGACCAGATGGAAATTTATGGGTATGTCATTTGCATTACGTCAAGTAATCATAAATGAATTCTCTTTGAAAACCTCGCAGTCCACTTAATTTTCGCTTATTATTGTTACAGTTATAGACGAAACCATGCACGGACCGTTATTATCTGGTTCCTGATTGTCATTACTGGAGGTCTGCTGAGGCTGATATTCCATTGGGTACCGCATCTCATGCTTCAAGCCACCCACATAAAATGCTCTTTGGAAGAGGCAGAAACCGTTTTGTTAATTGAAAAGTTTCAAGGAAAACACACAAGTTATTATGTGAAGAAGTTGAGGAACGTGACCGCTAAGGAAGTTATGTTAGTAATGTATCAAACAAGATAATAAAATGAATATTAGCAATTATTATTTTTATATAAGACATTATATAAAGACATTATATAAAAATTATTAGATTAAAGAAGATGTATTTAAAATTTATATAGAGAAAGAGAGAGAGAAAAAGAAAAATAAGCATCAAGCCTCGATCAATTCTTTACTTATTTTTAAATTATTATTTTATTTTATAGTAATAAATCTTTCCATGAAGAATCTCTGATGGATGACGCATGGGATGGCAGTGTTATAACCACCAAAGAAGAAAAGGAAACTTATGCAATGTTATCTGTGCATCTTTTTGGGGGTCAATTCAAACGTGAGTAAAAATCAGTATGCTTTTTTGCGTCATTGTTTGTGCATTTCAGACATAAGGGAATATTTTTAGAGGTGCCATCCATTACCATTTTCAATTGCAAGAAGCTGACTTACGTCTGGGACCCGGAGAGATCGGAGTTCTTGAAATTGCGTGGCCTCGATACTGACGTTTTAACATCCACATTACATCAAGCACAAGGTCTTAGTTCTCAGGAACAGTACATGAGGTAAAAGCTGAACTATATAATTTGAGTGTCTTTTGTTTCCATTTCCATCAATATAGATTAACTTTAATCTCAACTTACTCATCATCTTTTTCTAATTTGAAAAACTATAAAAAGATGAAGAGTAAGTTAATTAAAACTAATCTATATTGATAGAAATGGTCACTAATGAAAATGAGTCATAACTCAATTATGACATTTTAATGTCGTTTAAATTAATTAATTGGACTATTTACATCGATAGGCGTAATGTTTATGGCAATAACGAGATTGTGATTCCCGTGAAAAGCATATTAACATTGTTATGCCTCGAAGTGCTCAACCCGTTTTACGTCTTCCAATTATTTAGTTTTTGTTTGTGGGTCGCGGACGACTATTATTACTACGCCATGGTCATTCTCGCGATGTCAAGTGCCGGCATTATAATGGCAGTTTTTCAAACACGACGAGTGAGTCACTTTTCCTTTTTTTTTATAGTTTCTATATATCTCGTGTTATGATCAATCTGATCGAATTTTGTTCATCTTAGAATCAGCATAATTTGCGATCGACGGTACATTCATCTGACGTTGCCACGGTGATGCGAGATCGTACAATCGGCCAAACTGCAATAGTGCCGGCCGAACGCTTGGTGCCCGGTGACGTTTTGGTAATTCCGTCTCATGGATGTCTAATGCCATGCGATGCCGTGCTGCTGACTGGCAATTGCATTCTCAATGAGTCTATGCTGACGGGGGAATCAGTACCTGTCACAAAGACACCAGTTCCTTCTTCCAATGATGTGATATATAATACCAAAGAACATGCTAGGCATACGCTTTTCTGCGGTACCAGAATTATTCAAACAAGATACTACGGTAGTGAAAAGGTAAGTCAACTTATTTAACATATAAATTTTATATTTGTAAATTGGTATTTTAATGTTGTATAAATGGAAATGATTGTGTTGTAACATTAGGTTCTAGCTGTGGTTATCAGAACAGGTTTCAATACCAGCAAAGGTGATCTTGTGCGATCCATTATGTATCCCCCACCTGTGGATTTCAAGTTCGAGCAAGACTCATATAAATTCGTCACATTACTAGCATGCATAGCCAGCATCGGCGTTATTTATACTATCGTGTCAAAAGTAATGAAAAGCATTGACAGTAGTCATGTTGCTTTGGAAGCGTTAGATCTCATCACTATTGTTGTTCCGCCGGCGTTACCAGCTGCCATGACGGTTGGACGTCTCGTAGCGCAACGTAGATTGGAAAAGAAAAAAATATACTGCACGAGTCCGAGAACGATTAACGTGTCGGGATCCATCGATTGCATTTGCTTCGATAAGACTGGAACATTAACCGAAGACGGTTTGGATATGTGGGGCGTGGTAAGTGTATCAGATGGCAAGTTTCAGTTACCTATCAAGGACATTGCTAGTCTATCGTTATCCGAAGTTCTTATTGGCATGGTTACATGCCATGGACTCACCATAATCGATAATCAATTGATGGGTGACCCGCTCGATTTGAAAATGTTTGAATCCACTGGATGGACGCTGGAGGAACCTGATGTATCTGATACATCTAAATTTTCTATGCTTTTCCCGACGATCGTCAGGCCAGCAAAAAACTCTAAGCTTCTTAAAAGACTGCCCAACGATTTGGGCGATACGCTCAGTCGACAAAACTCCATGTCTTCCGATGTGGTAGACGGTATATCTCTCAATAATCTATGTGATGCCGCGTTTAGCGATTCTGCGACGGAACTGGGCGAACAAGGACTGGAAGTAGGCATTGTCCGGCAGTTTCCTTTTACATCCAGTCTTCAAAGGATGAGCGTGATTACCAGGACATTGGGCGCCAATCATTATGATCTTTACTGCAAGGGTAGTCCAGAGATGATCCTCACTCTCTCAAGAGCAGAATCCAGTAAGTCTTTACAGTTATATTATATTTTGTAAGTGACTAATGGTGAGGAATATAGAGAGGAGGATAAGAAATATTTGTCAGACGATAACGAATAACGTGAAGAGATCTTTCGTCTACTCGTAAGACGAGTGGGTTACACAATAAATTTGTGTCAAGCATTTCTTATGAATTCAATCTTGAGTATTTTATCGTGCAATAATGAAGAGTCACGTTAAGTTTAAAGTTTTACAATTTAATATAATCTTACGTAATCATTAAATCTTACTGTTTTAATTCTATTAATACAAATGACATCTCTATTTGTTCTTTTTGTAGTTCCTCCAGATTTCACAGCTATTTTACAAGAATATACATCCGAAGGATATCGAGTGATCGCTCTCGCGCACAAATCTCTGAATCGTCTTCCGTACGCCAAGGTGCAACGCATAAATCGTGAAGCTGCCGAGATTGATTTAACATTCTTAGCGCTCATAATTATGGAGAACCGATTGAAACCCGAGACTTCACCGGTGATCGCCGAACTGAATACTGCATGCATTAAGACGGTGATGGTAACGGGCGACAATATGTTGACCGCACTCTCAGTGGCCAGAGACTGCGACATCGTGAAGCCAGGTACGCCTGTGATCGCCGTCTCGACGAATCAGCAGAATCAGATGAAACCACAGATTTACTTCACAAAGAGCGATAGTCAACCATCACCAACTTCACCAAATAGTCAGCCCGATCTCAGCGAAATATCCGATCTGAACAGTGTGGTTAGTTTGGATACTGTTGAGAGCGGTTCCTTCGGTAATACTAAGTTGGAGAACAATATCAATTATTTATCGGATGAGTAAGTATCTTATATATCTGTGTTCTTAAGCAATGTGACAAGATCTATTAAAATTATTGGATAAATGTAATTGATTTATTGATCTGTTTGAATTACAGTGTGCAATATTCCAAGAACAAGTACGCGTTCGCGTTGACAGGAAAAACGTGGGCATTAATAAAGCAGTATTATCCAGAATTGATTCCTAAAGTGGTGACTCGCGGTGCCATTTTTGCGAGAATGTCGCCGGATCAGAAGCAGCAGTTGGTTCAAGAACTGCAGTCCTTAGGATATTATGTTGGTAAGTGTGAACAAAAAAAAACATCTATATTAATCAATGTATAGCGTATCCTTAAGCTTCCGAAGCTGACGTTAAAATTTGTAACATACAGTTACACGTTAGATAAGACCCATTTAATTTATGTTAATGATACTGAAAGTGAAATGGACTATCAGTTCCTAAACGTCACCTAGATCTAAAGAATACTTATAACTCCTGCCAAATTCCAGTGAGAAATGATAATGGAATCGATGTCGATTTTATATTGAAAGAATCAAATCAAATCGACAACGAATCGATATCGATTTTATTGTCATTTCTCACTGAGATATCAATTTCAATCCAGCATTGTATATCCTTATAAAATTATTTAATCTCTTCTTCTTTTTGTTCTTGAACTTAATAATCCTAGGCTTCTTATACACGTATAAAATAAATATGTGATAACAGTTAAAATCGATCCGATTATAAGTCGTTTTCATACGGAGCCGCACGACATCACTTGTACAAGGGCCTCATGAATCACGGATCATCATAGATCATTGTTTAATATAATCTAGAATGTTTAAATTAATATTACTGTACAATACGACTGTTACTTTCGTTGCCTATATTTTTATCTAAGTGGCAGTGATTAAATTTTATTGTATCGAAAAACATCGATCATTAATGTGGTACAATAGTAATTTTTTAACCGCATAAAAATGTTTTAATATTGTTTTTGTAGAAGATACATATATGAAGATAAGGTGCAAATTTTTGCGCATCTTTTCTCAACTTACTACGTTACAAGTAATAACATTTATTTTTTATAGTTTTTTATTAAATGTATAATTGATATCATGGATCAATAAATACTAATGATGAAATCACCAATACGGAACAATATAGAAAATATTTGTACTAAAAGGGCAGTTTATACTTTTAAGCAATTAATTTTTATTTTATCGTAATAAATTTTATATTAATGGTTATTTGTTTTCTTATAACTTTCTATTTTATTATTATTTAATAATTATTAATTATATTTTATTGTATTAGTGACTATGCTAAGAATGTATAATATTAATTGAAAATATTTTTCAATTTTACCGTTATTTTTTACATAATTCTATTATTTTGTGTATGACTTATGGTATGAGACACCATGGGACATCATTTCTTGAAAAATATTTTTTATTTTTTCCTTGAAAACTAATAAATACTTACTAAATTTTAAAATATATACATTATACTTTAATTATAAAAAAAAAAATGATACAAAATTTGTATATTTAGATGCACTTTTACGAGTGTGAATTTTTGTGACTTATAGTGACTCTGTGTGTAAATATAAAAAATATAAATATTAAATTTATTTTAAGATTTTACTGCGATCCACCAATGGCATAGTACTGTTGCATAAGAATATTAGTCTTAGCAACATATACATATCTATTATTATTGCATGCGATTATTGTAAGTAAAAATATAAATTATAAAAATGTTACCTGATAATGCAAAAACAATTATATACGTAATTGAACTAATAAGCCATATATAATTACAAAGTGATGTCGAATCAGAAACGTTGTAATAGTAAAATTCACGAATAAAAAATCATCAAACGTCTCATTTAACGGAATACAAAATTTTTTGGCAATAATTCAAATTTGCAGGTGTAACATAGAGAATATCCTAATTGAGTGGGTTCATTAGATCTATCTCAGCTCCGGAGGGTTAACGGAATGACAAATGCAGCGAATCAAAAAGACAACTTGTGAATCTTAATAATTTGACATAAAATTTCTTTTTTCGCAGCCATGGTGGGAGACGGTGCTAACGATTGCGGTGCATTGAAAGCGGCGCACACCGGGATATCCTTGTCGGACACGGAATCTTCCGTTGCCTCGCCTTTCACCAGTCGCGAAACCAACATCTCCTGCGTTTTGACGGTAATACGAGAAGGTCGCGCCGCATTAGTGACTTCCTTTGGCATTTTTAAATACATGGCTGCCTACTCACTCACGCAATTTATCTCGGTGATGCTCCTCTACAACATTGAGTCCAATTTGACGGACATCGAGTTTTTGTACATCGATCTCTTCATCATTTCCATATTCGCTTTCTTTTTCGGTCGCACAGAGGCCTATGAGGGCCCACTGGTAAAAATAGCACCGCTCAATAGTCTCATCAGCACATCACCAATTCTCAGTCTGATCACCCAACTTCTGATCGTCGCGATTTTCCAATACACGAGTCTCTGGCATTTGCAGCAGATGTCATGGTTTAAACCATTCAACCCTGCCGTAACCGAGGATAAGGATGAAGTGAGCTGCTTAGAGAATTACACGGTCTTTATCGTCAGTTCTATGCAGTATATCATCTTGGCGGTAGCGTTCTCCAAAGGACCGCCATATAGAAAATCCCTCTTCACTAATTATGGCCTACTTACCTCTTTCGTGTTTCTTAGTCTCTTTTCCATCTATCTCGCAATATGTCCTTTCGAGTGGCTGGTTAATTGGTTCGAACTCATACTACCCGACGATTTGGGCTTTCGCTTCATCCTGGTCGGCTATGGCATAGTAAATTTCGTGATTGCGCTATTGGTTGAGTATCTGTTTGTAGAGTACCTCGTGTTTGGCAAATTGCGCTATCGCTGGCATGACTTGGATAAATCTCGACGGAAGTTTTTAGCTATTGAACGAGACATGGCGCGCGATCTCAAGTGGCCGCCGATCTCCCAGGAGCCACTACCGGAAGCGGCGCCGGATTTATTAATCCGGCAGAACGTCACCGAGATCAAAATCGAGAAACGAATTACTGAATCATGCCTTCCCGCCGATAGTAGCTTTATGAACAATTCACCAATTTGCGCCGGTTTCAAACACTTTGGATCCGCTCGCGAAGTTACTCTCAATCCCAGATCTCTTTTCAATGATTGCCGAAACACAGTGTCAATGCAAACGGTGCCGTGCTTCGAGGACTTATCACCGAAGCAATCAAATGTGGAAACCACGGTGAAACGACGACACAATTCGGAATCAGCAAATGGTATCAATCGTTACGAGAAACCTTACATGAATCACAATACTAATCCCATCGCCACACTTCCAAGGAATCCTAATGCGACTCTTCAGCCGCAAAAGCTAAGAGACTTCAAGAATGTCCTAGTGCACAAGAGCGACGATCGAGTGTCGAATACTCAGAATGTGCTTGAGTTAGATATTTTGCCGTCCTGAGATCCGAAATATTCAAAGATCGGTCGAGGTAGCTAAGTATCTCTAAATCAATATAATAGTTAATTCAAAATATCATTTGATCGTTATTTTTAACGATGCATTTAAGACAATAGAACGATATTTATGATCGATATAAAGCATAATCCAAAAGTCTGGATCTTTGATAAGGCGGCTTTTTGTGTTTTGAATGTGTTCTGATGCTCTTGTATCGTTCATTTTCAAGTAGCATAATTGTACATAAATAATTTATAGCGCATACATTTATTGCGCGTTGCATTTTAACAGAACGAAAGGATTTAAAAAGAAATTGCGAATGATGATTGCAAATCAATGCATGATAGAAACGATTGATTCGTTGCTAAATATTCATCTCGAAAATCATTCCATGGCGAAATTTGCCTTGAACTAGAGGTGATATTGCGAAGGGTTTGGTAACTGTCAGAGACGTGCATGTTTAGGTATAATTCATTAAGGAATAGAATTTTCCTGAATACTATGCGATGTTATAAAATAGATCAAACCGATAGCGATATGTTAGATATTATCGCGATTTGGGGCTGATTACGTACTGTTAAATAACTACGTCAAAATAAAAAAAATATGTACTTATGAAATATGCGCAACAAATATAGAAGATACTTAATCGCGTTGGTTTACTTGCGACACTATAGTTCGTGTTGAAAAGTAGCGGTTGTCAAATAAAATATGTTTTTAATGTAGATGTTGTTCACTCATTTCATCATTGCTTCTTTTATAGCGTAGTAAAAAGAAATCAACAGCGTTGGAACATGTTAAATAAAAGTATCTAAATGCAGTATCTAGATACTTTAGCTATCTAAGTGCATTACCTAGATCCTTATACCTGTATTTGTACCTGAGTATTCTTTTGTACAGTATCTTTTAAATTTAGATAAGTAGGTACAAGAGTATTTATACATTTTGTGTCGTTATATTAGAAATTTAATTTTGGATTGTTATATAAATTATCATTTTTCTTTAAACCTCAACTTTGTGCAAGTGTTATGTGCAATTTTTATGTGCTTCACCGCCTAGATAATTTCATAGCGAATTCAATTAGGTGCACTCAGTGCGTACTGATGCACATTAAAGATGTCGTACATATATAAATTGACATAAATATATGTGTTTAATATGAATATAAAAATGAATTAAACCTTGAAATCTTCAATAGTTTGTTATACTGTTAAGTAAAATCTGTATTTTATAATTTGAAATATTTGCATTTTACTTTTATGCAGATTAAATCAGTACAATAGTTTTAATATGCATTAATATGTTCTTGTTAATATTTAGTGGAATGATGATTAAAAAAAAACCTCATAAGAAGAAAAAACTGGTCATGTGATGTGATCTCTCTTGATTGATTCCAAGCATCGAAGCTCGATCTATATAGAGCTTATTACGGATGCAAGAAAAATTCCTCACATTAGTAAGTAGTATTTTTTTTAGTCTCTTTTATGATTGACATTTTTACTATTATATTATAGTTGAAAATTAAGCTGAATTGGAAATTAAGTTTTTTTTTATTCATATCAAAGAACTTTAAATTTTCATTTCAAATAAAGATCAAGGGAACAATTGTAAAGATTCAAATAAAAATAAAAATAAGATATTCTACAAAATGCATGGTAGCTTATCGCTTTGACATATGTACGATTATAATTTTCATTATATAAACATTTTTGTATGTACCTACTACATAAGTAGTAATTTCATATAAAATAAAACTTGTTTATTTGTGTTTTTCAATTTGTTGTTTTTCTTTTTCTATTTTTTCTTTTTTTCTGTTAAAAGTACCTAAAAAGTATTTAAATTGTTCAGATACTTTTATACTGTACCTACTTGTATCTATACTCAGAGGTAATTAATTTAAAAATATTTATACTAATAATTAAATACTTTTTCCACACAATATCTATATCTATACATAAATACTTTTCAAACGATATCTGTTCCAACACCGGAAATCAATAATATTGTTTCTTTTAAAAAAAATCAAGTATAGAAAAATGAAAAAATTGCTCATGTATAATTATGTGTAATTTTAAATACAATTTTATATGAGTAATTCCTTTACATTTCTTTAAACTTGATTTTATTTAAAACAAAAAAATACAAAAATCATCTAATATGTCTTAAGCCCAATTGCACCAACGTTACTTTGATTTTAAAAAACTCTCTCTATCTTTCATTTTAAAACCGAAAAAAGATAGGGACAAAGAGAATTTTAAGTCTCGCTTAAAATTAGAATAACGTTAATACAATCATAAATTAGATAAGAATTTTAAACAAAGTTTTATATGTATTTTCTTTGTTTTATGAAGAGAATACAAAGAAAGTTTTCAGGTAACCTCGTATTTTCCCAGGTAAATGTTGTGAATATTTTTACAAAAAGTATTAATTGTTATTAAAAATATAAAATCACCTTACATTATACAAATATTTTTCACAATTTCTGCGTCCGTGGCGAGAATATAAAACTAGTGCGAATAATATCGTTAATATCAACGCATATATGCAACGATTACTTTTTTACAAAATAATATAAAGAAATTACTCTTTGAAATTATATATTTTTAGTGTAATGCATGGTCTACAATAAGAAATAGCAGTAGTGGATTAAGGGATAAACGTAGAAATCGACCAATCATAGTTAAATGTGAGAAAAATAATCAATCATGATCGATTTCTACGCCTCCTTAATCCATTACTGCTATTACCCATTGTAGATCATGCATAAGTTATTTGATTTTAGCGACAAGAAATCATATTGAAAAATGATTCTTATTGAAGATACTGTAATTCATATCTTTATATCCTGGTACCGTATTGATCAATTTTCGAGAGCTATTATGCGCATATCCTTGTCTTTAGATATACTGATATAGTATTGATCAATTGTCTGAAGCTGTTACACGCATGAGCATACTCCTGTCTTTTATATCATGGTACTGTATTTTGATCAATCAGTTCAAGCATTTTATATTAAAACAGAGAAGTCTGAGAGTGGCCGTGCCCGGGATTTAACTGCTATTTTATTTTGAAGCATCTCTATGTCCATAAATTGAACTACTTAGCCAATGTCCATGATCCATCAGTAATGTTAACTATTTTTTGGTTTTTATGTTTTACGCTGTGTTATCAACGAGATACTATTAAGATGATAAAACTTAAAACCTCCTGTTTTATCACATAAGCAACAAAAAAGTATTTCTTATACA
>NW_012130119.1:1599814-1602634 GCF_000143395.1 Atta cephalotes | reverse complement strand
TTAAATCCAAAAAAAGGTACTCGCTTTTTAAAATACGCATTTTGAAAAATAAGAAAAAAATTTCAATCCATTTTAATTCATTCTCGTTTGTTGGGAGATCTTTAATTTATTTTTTTGTTTTTATGTCTAATTATTTTATTGCATTTTATTGCTAATGAAATTGCAATAACTTTTTAAATATTATTCTTTATTGTATTATCCTTTATACAATTCGATATTACAACTATAATAATTATTTACAATACAATATACAATTATCAATGCTGTTCAAAATATAATAAAAATGAATATAAGAATGTAATTAATAAATTTTTGTAACGCGAGATTATACGAAAACGTCGAAAATACATACGATAACAATAAAATATTGATAAACGCAGAAGAAATACTAATAACAATTAGATCGTATTTACTATTAATTATTTACAATTAATTAAGTATTTCCTAATAATTTGCGAATATAAAATTTAATAATATCGCGACAAAAAGTCAAAGTATGATTGTAGCATTCATCTAGTACATAAATTTTATATTATGTACATATTATTATTGTACATAAATTTATTTACAATAAAGTTAATTACAGTATTCACGCGTTGCATAATTTATATGTGTATAGAATTTTACAATTAGAATTTAAAAAAATTTAATTTCAGGCTGAAAATTTAATAAAATTTGAAATTAATTTGATTTATTTTTAGTTTCGATAATTAGAACGGGATTTTGATAATTAAATAAAACTTAACATTAATTAAAAATTTTATTCAATTTTTAATCCCTCATTTCCAATTATCAAGTGTTTATATATATGACGTGTTTAGTCCTATCTATACTTATCATTCTATCTATACAGATCTTACCTACTGTCCAAACTTATTGTCTTACCTACCTATATTTTCATTTATTCGTGCCTATTCGCGGATATCTATCTTCACACGTATATTCCAATCTATATTTTACTTTATAAATGTGCAATAACACCACGAATATATAATATACGTTAATGGCTGCATTCAAAGAAAGTAGATTTTCGATTGTTGTAAAATTCTTCAATACTATTGGTTCTTGCTTTTGGTTCCTTATGGATTTAAATATATAAACCAATTACATAGAAGAATTTTACAACAGTTGCAAAGCTTCTTTCTCTGCTAAACGCAGCTAATGTCTAATCGTATATCCTATCGCATAATAAACTCCTATCGTATATTCTATCGTATAATAAACTCAGAATAACTTAATCGCCATCAAACAAATAAGCAATAAGCAATAATGTAATTAAAACAAGCTCTTTCAATCTTTAAAATACAAAAAAAAATTAATAAAACAGGAATAATAAGAGTCAGCGCGGATAATTAAGTGCAAGTTTTGTAGATTTTTTTAATCTACCAAACTTGCTCTCTCATTAATCCTGTTGTTTGTTAGTATTTTTTTTGTATTTTAAATAACTCTCAAAATATAAGAACTCGCAATTTGCGAGCAAATTACCCTCCCGAATATACAATTTACCTTTTACAAACTTAGATTGGTGGTGTCACACACCACCAACCTACATCTCAATGAGCAGAATGTCTAAAATTGATGCATAAGACAACTTTAAGATATCTTTAAGAATTCTTTAAGAAACATCTTTAAGATATTTCATAAAGAATTCTGAAAGATATCTTAAAAGTTTTCTTATGCATCGATTTTAGATATTCTGCTCATTGGGCTCGATAAGAGATATTCTTCTTTCTTCTGGCCAGATTGAACTCACCTTTCGTTGCTCCTGGCCAACATTCTGGTTTCATAAGCCAAAAATCGACAACAAGGAGAAATACTCCTTTTCGCTGCCGATTGCTGCCGATTAATATAGTCGACAATAAGCGTAAGACTTTACGCTTTTGTATGATGCGCGGAACACGAACGCGTCGCGAAGAGGCCATCATATTAATAAAATAAATTAAATATTAATATAAACAATTATCATTAACGATAATAGTAGCAATTCTATTAATATACAAATAAATTTCGCGTTTCTTTTTCTATTCGCGTTTATTCAAAACGAAAAATATAAATATTCAACTAAATATAAATCTAAATTTAAAAAATCTTCATGTCAATAACGTTCTTATTTCAAGAGTCTCGAATATTACGAAATTAAATTAAATTGCTTAATATAAATTTTATAATATAATCATAAAGACTTATTTAAAAATAAATGACTGAAAATTATTAAATTATCATCCGATAAAATTCGAGGCCCATGTACGTATTTTCGAACGATTCGTTGCTGAATCTCATCTCAAAACATGCAGAGATGAGAAATTCAGATGAATGATGTAAGATCCAAAAGGGATAATTTTCCCTCACTTCAATAAATATATCCCTATTTTGTATATTACATATTTTGTATATTATATTATAGATTAAAATCATTTTTTGAATAATTTATTATTTCAAAATTAAGGCATGCAAAACGATGAACGCAATTTTAAAATAGTTATAAGATAAAATTTTTATATTTTTTGATAAAATGTATATTGGATCTAACATCATTACTGCTTCAACTGGTATAAAATCCAGTTACTATATATGGATAAGTTACAAAAGATTAGGCTGAAGTAAGTGCATTGAGATAAATAATAATAATTAATAAACGTAAAATATCTGTCACAAAAAAGCGAGATTAATCAATTATATGCTCTACATTACAATTTTTGTTACCATTTCATTAGTAAGATGTGTACAAATAAGAGTGAAAAAAGAAGGAATTTCTTAGAAAACAGTTCGTCTTCTAGATATATATATATATATATATATATATATATATATACACACACA
>NW_012130119.1:1594599-1595579 GCF_000143395.1 Atta cephalotes | reverse complement strand
ATTCCATACATTCGTTGCCTTAAAATGGATAAGTAATAACATATTACGATAAACTTAATCCTGGATATCTCATTATTATATGGAATTTATTGTGCGTGCACTCTTCAATTGATAATGTTACGTTACACCCACTCAGTAAAAAATTTTTTACATGAATATCTAATAAACATGTATAATCATATATGAAATGTCCATGCATGTTCATACATTTCTCTCTCATTTTTGTAAAATTACTTTTTAGTGTGATAGAAATAATAACAGTAATGTAAAAATATTAAAAATAATTAAAAAATAATTAAAAGAGTAATTTTTATACTATTTGTTTTTTCAAAAAATCAAGTTCAAAGAAATGTAAAAAAATTACTTATATATAATTATATATAAAATTATATGTAAAATTATGCATAATTGTGTGTGAGCAATTTTTTTTACATTTTTCCAAACTTGTTTTCTTTTTCCTGAAACGAACAATGCGAAAATTAATCCTTTAATTATTTTTAATGTTTTCACAGTATTATTATTTCTGTTAGACTAAAAAGTAATTTTACAAAAGAGATGTATGAACATATGTATGGACGTATTTCGTATATTATACATGTTTATGAATATTTATGTATGTTTATACATATTCATGCATGAAAAATTTTTTACCTGGGAACTTTAAATTATTTTTAATTATTATTAAAGTTAGCTCAAATTTTTTGTACTAATTATAAATTCATACGAGTCAATGTGAACACTTCGTTATTAAGTAATTTAATTACAAAAGTATAATAAAAAATGGATTCTTCCGATGATCGTTTTTTATATTAAAATAATACGTCTTGGAAATTAAAACGAAAAAAGATAAAATATTTGTATTTTTGAAATATATGAAATATAGGGAATTCAAAAAAACTTATATAAAATAATAATTAGAGTATATGAAATTATTTTCTATACCGTTATATAGAAAAGTGTTTATTATAATTTAATAAATA